>NT_176937.1:0-371 GCF_000188095.3 Bombus impatiens
GCTCGTTGAACTCCATTTTACGCTGCAAATGCAATGCACTACCGTTGTCACGTCCCGCGCTCCGCACGCGCCGTAACAAGAACAAGAAATCCATTCTATACAAAACACGCGAATAAGGATTTGAATGCACAAACGAACACACGCCACCACGAAACGAAAGGAAGGATTAACAAACGAGGGCGATTAATGGATCCAACCAATAAACAAAATACATAATACAAACCATTCTAAATAAATCAGGAAATAAGAATAACTACAAAGGGGGAAAATAATTGAAACGCCAGCAAAATATATGTCGGAGATAAGAGGACACCGATGCCTTCTCTCTGAAACCTCGGGTAAATCCATAGAAACATTGTAATTAAAATCTA
>NT_176938.1:0-618 GCF_000188095.3 Bombus impatiens
TACAACAAAAAAGTATGGAAAGTTCTTTACGTATATTTTAAACAAAGGAATATTTTTCTAAAAACTTTCTAAAAATTCTAAAAATTTTCTAAAAACTTTGAGCAATTCAAATCCACTAAAATTAGAAGTTTATTTGGGTATGGTAAGTCTCAAAACAATCGATACATAAACCGAGATCTCATTTTCTGCATTCATATCGCATATCACTTCGTTTTTTATGTTTCGTGCAAACAACGCATTTTCTTCGTGCTAATTGTGCCTTGTCCGTTTGATTTGAACATTTTGATAGAAAATGTCTCTCTGTTAAACGAAACGGTATATCTTTCGAATCTTTTTTACCACCTCCCACTACGCTTCTACTTTGTGGATATTTTCGTAAAGTGTCTTTTACCAGCGCCGAATGAAATTCATTAAATTTTTGTTTCGTACCAATAGAATTTTTGTATAGGATATATGCATTGTATATTGCTAAATCTAGCAAACGGAAAAAAAGTTTCTTATACCATTTTATGGTTTTCCTTGTAGAATTAAGTGTACTTATCAAAACCATATCAACTTTGTCTACAGCACCCATGTAAGAGTTATAATCTGCAATACACGATGGTTTGGTCTTCTTTA
>NT_176938.1:763-2011 GCF_000188095.3 Bombus impatiens
CTTTCTTCAAGCTTTCTTCCATACGGGGCATTTCGCTCCTATTTTTGCGAACAGTTCCGAATGCATTGCTTTCGTGCTCGTGTAACAAAGTATATAAACGTGGGCTTGTATACCAATTGTCCGTAATTAACGTATGACCCTTCTCAAAGTAAGGTTGAAGGAGCGTCATAACAACGTTTCCAGAAATCCCAATGGTCGAAGTACTTTGACTTATTTCTGTCTTTTTTCCAGTATAAATGATAAAATCCAATACGTAATTAGTTCTACAGTCGCAAAATTCTACAGTCGCAAAGAACAATTGATACCAAACCTGCTTCTCTTAAAAGGTATAAACCGCTTGAAATGACATCTGCCTTTATATAGTACGAGGCTTTCATCGATGCATAGATTTTCATATCGTGTAAATGGACTGTGAAAAGGATTTCTTCTGTTTGTCGACTACTGAATCGTATTTTTATTATCATTGAAGTTTAACATTTGTAATAATAACATGTACCTGTCTCGTGCTATTATTTTCCGGAATATATTGGTTTTCAGCATTTCATCGGTGGACCAATACTCCCTCAAAGAGAGTTCCCTTACCCGCGAGCAAAAATCCATACATTTCGCAGACTGAGGCATTCTGCCAATTGTTCAAACGCGAATTCGTTTTACATGCTATGTGATCTTTTACATACTTGAAATAGTTGTTCGTCTGTTCGGTAATTTGAGAGACCAATTCCTCCGAGAAGAAAATTTGGAAAACATCAAAAGGTGTTGTCTGTGCGTTCAAATGCACTTTTACTCCGGAATTTCCATCGTCAAAGATATGTAATATGGGCGTCAAATTCTTCTTCGTCCACAAGAACATTTCCGTCCGTTTACAGTTTTCGATATTTTGAGTTAAATGCGGATCTTCCTCCTCCGAAGACGTACTCAATGTTCTACACCATTTTCTATTTTTATTCCTACGTGTACCTAATCCATTATTTATATAGTTTTCCACATCTTCTTCGGAGTCCGATGAATTGTAATTTTCATTTATTTCACTATCGTCTCTTGTAGTATATTCTTCAAGGTTATTCGACATTTTTTAATATATTAAAGATAAAAAGTAATACAATGATTTATATAAACGTTAAGGAGGTTGAAAATATTGATAACTGAAAATATTGATCAATAATAAGCGATACAATATGAAGGTTGAAATTGAAAGGCACTAAACAGCACATCAAAGTACGTTTCAATTAATTTAAATAATAATACAAC
>NT_176938.1:2101-2367 GCF_000188095.3 Bombus impatiens
GTTTTTACTTGAAATTAAAAATTGACATACGAGTAATGATACGGATGGCGATGAAAAAGTGTTCGGGAAGAAATTATATATTCGAACTTCAGAGTTCAGTATATTTCAAGTGGAAATTGTACTGCAAGGAAGCGTCCTAGGATCAATACTATACACACTCAGCCATACCAACCGTCAAAAGCAAAATACTAACGTTCGCGGACGATACGGTCATATTAATGAGGCACGCAAATCCAGAAACGGCAGCCGCACTACTACAAGAACAC
>NT_176939.1:0-1094 GCF_000188095.3 Bombus impatiens
AAAGTTATGTATAACACAATTGATTTTTATAACAGTTTGCATAATGTGCATATAATATTAAATACATTAATTAAACACAGATATATCAATTTTCACTAAGTAAGTGCACATCTATATATGTCGGAGATGAAAGGACACCGGGACCTTCCTTTGGAATTCTTCGGAAAACCCCCAATATTTTGCTTCTATAACTTAACTGGATTATAATTGTTTGAGATTTGTGATAAGGAGCTTGGGCTCGAGGCGACACTCGGGACAATCAGTCGCCGAATGTAGCCGCGGTCACGGGATGAACACTTTGTCTAACAAAGTGGAGTAATTCTATAGCTCTCCCTAAAGGAAATATTTCTGGCGGGACGCGACAGTATACATTCCAACGGTTTCTGTCCCGTGGCTCGCCACACGCAGATCCCATACTTCGAGTAAGATGATTGCCAGATGTCGATGCGTCTCCGCAGTACATGTTCAGCTAGCCTGAGGGCCCGTTATAAACCTTAAGATTTAGCTAACTAAAGTCCTTCAAACAAACAGTCTTCGTCCCAACTACGAGAAGATAGAGGAGACCTATTTTACAACGAACGACGTCTCCCACTAGCAACTTTCCCTCGAGGGCGACTAACATCTTTTTCTAACCACCGATATGGAGATTGACCAATTAGCAGCAACGTCAATTTCCCTTACTCGGAAAGTCACTCTCTCTTGCGATCTCATCGACGAAAAGAGTAACGACTTACGATCAGTGAATTTTACGGGTTTTATTAAGAAAGAGCCCGACCTAGATTTTGTGAGCACGTACATCTATCATCCTGTTGACCGCGGATTCGTTATCGAACCTAAGGCCATTGTCACTAGTGTCGCGAGCGCCTAATCGCCGTGGTTGATTGTCAAATCTGTGGTATCCATACTTGTGTTAATGAACCGTACCTTTGTTATACAATAACGATGGCTGATTCTAATGAAGATTCATCAAACACCCTCAACCCTATCCATAACGCCACCCCGACATATATGTCGGAGATGAAGGAACACCGGAGCCTTTGGAATTTTGGATAATCCCGCAACATTGTAACCTAGAGTCTACTATAGCTGTAATT
>NT_176939.1:1411-7314 GCF_000188095.3 Bombus impatiens
GCGCCACACGCAGACCCCATTCTTCGGGTAAGATGATTTCCAGATGTCGATGCGTCTCCGCAGTACATGTCCAGCTAGCTCGAGGGCCCGTTATAAATCTTAAGATTTAGTCAACTAAAGTCCTTCAGACAGACAAACGGTCTTTGTCCCAACTACGGGAAGATAGGGGAGACCTATTTTTCAACGAGCGGCGTCTCCCACTGGCAACTTTCCCTCGCGGGCCATTAGTTTCTCGAGTACCTAACTACCACGGTTACTTGTTCGGTTCTATAATAATAGTATTTGCACTAGTCAATGTCTTCTCTATTGCATAACGACAACGTGTAACCCAAACGAAGATTCGTTTCACGCCCCTAACCCTAATTCTAATGTAAACCCGACATATATATGTATATCTTGCATAGCACCGTGCATATCTACTGTATCTTGTAATGCATAAACTTCTGCAACCTAACAAGGAGAGGTCACAGTCGTTTGGACATCAGTACTGACAAAAATTGTGGTTATAAATCTAGGACAAATATAAACCGATCCGTATTCTGATGTTTTAGTCAATAGCCATTATTTGGGAAGGTATTAAATATAATCACTCCATATTGTGGAAACAATAAGTTCTATGGAGGACTTGTGTAGAGGAAGTTTGATCGTGAGATTTATTAGACGTTATTGTTCGTGTCGTAACCGTCGAATATATTTAAAATGATAAATTAGTATACAGATAATGTTCGCTGAAATGCTCGTACAGAGTATAAATCGCAAAGTAAAATTGCTAATTAATACTCAGTAAATACACGCTAGATAATCGTCGATAACTCGGTAGATAGCTCATCAATACAGAAAGATACTAGATACTAGATACTCGATACTCGTAATCACTCGTAAAATACTCGTAAAATACTGAGCTCTTTTCTGAAATTCGTACTCTTACAAATTTTTATTTTTTTTTATTTCATTTATTAAAATTACAATCAATTCTCGCGTTGAGAATTTTCAGTAATTTTTCTGGCGTGGCGCAGAGACATGGCTGATTATTTATAATAAGTTAATACTTATTATAGAAAAGTATAATTTATAAGTATGTATTATGAATAAGTAAATATTACTTAATGTAGATAACTAATTGAATCTAGCGTTTAGGTCTAGAGGGTAGTGCCTCTTCAGCCTGCGTATCTGGTCCGTCATATCAAGTAGTGCAGTGAGTAGGGGGTTTCGGTGTTTGTCGACTCTTTTGCTATATCTGTAGCTATATTTTGTTATTTCCTCTTTGACTGTGGGTATCTTGAGGTCGCGGTGTATTGTTTCGTTGGTTACATACCAAGGTGCATCAATTAGGGATCTTAGCGTTTTCTATTGGAAACGTTGAAGTATTTCAATGTTGGAGTTACTTGCTATTCCCCATAGTTGAATTCCGTAGGTCCAGACAGGTTTTATTATTTATGTAGAGGGTAGTTTTGTTCTGTGTGCTTAGGTTGGAGCGTCGGCCAGTGAGCCAATAGAATTTCTTGAGTTTGTCCTTGAGTTGCTTTGTTTTGTCTGTGATGTAATTTTTCCAAGTTAGCCTCCTGCCAAGGGTCATGCCCAGGTATTTCACTGAGTTCTTGCTAGGAATTATTGTGTTGTTAGTGGCGACCTGGGAGCAGGTTTGTTTTCGGAGCGTGAAGGTTACGTGTGAGGATTTCTTTTCGTTAATTTTCAAGCCCCATTTATGAAACCGCTTCTCCATGGAGTCGAGACTTCGCTGGAGAGTGGATGAGGCTATTACCGGGTCTGCGTGGGTAGCTAATAGCGCTGTGTCGTCTGCATGTGTTGCTATTGTTATCTCGTTTGATATAGGTAAGTCGGCATGTAGATGGAGCACAGTAGGGGACCGAGGACATTACCTTGGGGTATGCCGGATTGTATTGGGAATGTTGCGGAAGTGGCGCCTAGGCATTTAACCATGAATTGTCTATTGGTTAGGTAGGCTTTTAGGATGGAGTAGTAGGGGTGAGGTAGGATCTTTTTGAGCTTGTATAGTAGCCCATCATGCCATACTTTGTCGAATGGCTTGTATAGATAGTAGCCCTTCATGCCATACTTTGTCGAATGCCTATTGGATGTCTAGGAAAAGCGCCGAGCAATATTTTTTCTTTTCAAGGGTTTGGCTGATCGTAATGCGATGGAATTGCTCTACTGTTGAATGTTGTTTTAGAAAGCCGAACTGGTGATCTGGGAGTGTTTTCAAGTCCTCTAGGGGTGGAAGGAGTCGATTAGTGAGCATCTTCTCGAATAGTTTAGACAGGGTAGGTAAAAGACTGATTGGGCGATAGGAGCTAGTTTCCTATATCGGTTTACCAGGTTTAGGGATGAGGGTAATCAGTGAGATTTTCCAGGCCTTAGGATAGTGTGGGGTAATCAGTGAGAATTTCCAGGCCTTAGGGTAGTGTTCAAGGCGAAGGATAGCGTTAAAAATCGATGTGATGAGTGCAATCCCTTTTATGGGATGTTCCTTGATTGCTTTATTGCCTATTAGGTCGTGCCCTGCTGCTTTCCTGGGATTTAGGCGACGGATAGATTCTATAGTCTCTGCAGAAGTGAAGGGTTCAATAGGAGGAGACATTTGGAAGGGGGTGTGCAGGTATTTAGTAACCTCCGCGACAGCTTTGGAGGAATGGGGTTTGAATACTTTAGACAAGTATTTAGCAAACAGGGCGGCTATTTCTATAAGGCTACGCGCCCATCCACCTTGCGGACGGCGGATTGAAGGGATTATTTGTGGGGGGCGCGTGAGTTTCCTGGAGGCCTTCCATAGTGAGTAGTTGGAGTCAGCTGTGGGGGACAAATTGACGAGATATTTATGAAAACAGTCATTTTTGTAATTTTTGATGATTTTGGTTAGCTTTCTAGTTGCGTTGTTTAGTTTTCGTTTGTCATCCGATGTTCTATGGGTCTGCCATACTCTTCTTAGTCTACGTTTTTCTGCTATTTTTTTTAATATGTATTGGGGATTTTCTTGTTTGTTGATGGACGTCTTTGTCGGTGTTGAAGAAGCGGATGGCGTTTATTATGCTCGTGTTTAAATATTCCGTGGCTGCTTCAATTTCTTTCTTAGTTTTTAGTGAGGTTAGGGCTGAAGTTGAGTGAGTAAAGACTTCTCTAAAGAGCTGCCAGTTGGTGTGTTGGTTGTGAATGGAGCCATTTGGCGTATTCTCGATGATTGTTGAACTAACTGATGCTATCACGGGGGAATTATCAGAAGAGAGGTCAGCCGAGGAGTTGATTTGGACGTGTCTTGATGAGATATTTTTAGTTACGAACAAATCCAGAAGGTCGGTATTTTGTTAGTGTCGGTGGGCCAGTATGTGAGTTCGTATGTGGTGAGGTATTTGAGGTTGTTGGTTATTATGCTGTTTAAGAGGTTTTTGCCTCTTACTGTAACCAGTCTGCTGCCCCATTGGGTGTGTTTGGCGTTATAGTCTCCTCCAGCTATGAATCTATTGCCCAGGGTGGCCAGGAAGTTATCAAAGTCTTCTTTGGCGATGGAGTGTCTGGGAGGGCAATATACTGCTGAAGTGGTGATTGTACCATGACGGTCTTCTATTGCTACGTTTCTTGCTTGAAGGTAGTCTTTCTGGAATGATGGAGGGGTGTTGGGTATGGTAGAATTTGTAACCATTTATTTTCAGATAGTTTTTGTCGGTGAAGTGGGTTTCCGATACGAGCATTACGTCGATTTGCTGGTGTTTTAAGAAGAGTTCTAGTTCAAGTTTGTGTTGCGCTAGACCGTTGGTATTCCAAAGAGCTATGCGTCTTGGTTTTATTTTGCGTCGGGGCGTATTAATTTATCCATGATGAGTGTTAATAGCGATAGCAAATTATTTATTTGCTCCGATTGTTTCTCTATTAGCTTTTCAAGCCTTGAGGAGTTGTCTGTGTTAGGTGGGTTGGGGACACTGTTTTGAGAAAGATCCCTTTGGCTATTTGGATTATTTTGGATGCCTTATACTGCTTGGGCATAGGAGGTTGAGGTAGTGTACAGGTACTTGTTTATGTACAGGGTTTTGTAGGCTGAGCAGCCTTTGTAGTTGGCAGGATGGTCACCTTGACAGTGGATGCACTTCGCTGGGGTTTCCTGTGGTTTACTGCATTGGTCAGTGGGGTGTGTACCTGCACATTTAACGCGGTGGAATGTATGGTTGCAGTATTTTTGCGTGTGGCCGTACCTTTGGCACGTTTTGCATTGAACTATCTCTTTCTTGACAAGCGGTGGCTCGAATTTGACTTTTGCGTTCAATAGCCGACTGTTTTTGTAGATTTCTTTGTTGTTGGGTTTTGGTTTTAAATCTAAGAAGAATGAGGATAGCGTGTCTTTCGAGACTCTATGCCTTATGTTGCTGACGTTGATGACTTCGTGGCCGAGTTTTAATAGTTCGAATTTTAGCTCGTCAATGTCTGATGAGTGGTGGATGTTTCGTAGGACCACACGGAAAGGCCTTTCCTGTTTGAGTTGGTAGGTGTGGAAGTTGGCGTTCAGGGTCCTGAGTATCTTGGTGAGTTTTTTGTAAGCTTCTGGGTTCGTCGGCAGTATTTTTACTTTGTTGTTATTTATCTTTAAGTTGTAGTCTTCCATGGAGATATCTCTCTCTAAGGACTTGATCATTGTTTGGATGTCGATAACATCATCAACAAATATTGGTGGGGGAGGAGGGATTCTCTGCGTGTTGGTTTGGCGGCGGGTCTGCGATTTCCATGGCGTCGTTTATGGATTCCAATACGGCGAACCTGTTGTGGGTGTTTATTTGTATTGTTGATTGTTCGTTCCGGGTGTCGATCGTGTTTGAGTTTGGTGTTTCTATCTTTCGCCTTTTTGTATTATTGGCGTCATTGGTATGGGGGGATCTGCTGCACTTTTGCCACGGGGGAGGTAGCGCGGGATAGTTGCGAATTAGCTCAGGAGAGCCTGGTCATGATTGCTGGGCCATCATCGAGCTAGTTAATTCAAAATGAACAACTAGTCGTAAGGCTATGAGGCTAGTATTCGGGTTGGGGTTAGGTGCGTGGGATTTTCTTCTCTCTAAAGGATAGGAAACACTTGGCTGTGTTCACTTTCGACGGTTGGGCGGCACGTGTTGTTTTCGAACTTCACTGGGCACTAGAGACACGTCTGCACGCTTCGGCACTCAACAGCGAACTTACTGTTGAGATATGTGTTTATCTTGGTGAGTTTTTTGTAAGCTTCTGGTTTCGTCGGCAGTATTTTTACTTTGTTGTTATTTATCTTTAAGTTGTAGTCTCGCTTGGAGATATCTCTCTCTAAGGACTTGATCATTGTTTGGATGTCGATAACATCATCAACAAATATTGGTGGGGGAGGAGGGATTCTCTGCGTGTTGGTTTGGCGGCGGGTCTGCGATTTCCATGGCGTCGTTTATGGATTCCAATACGGCGAACCTGTTGTGGGTGTTTATTTGTATTGTTGATTGTTCGTTCCGGGTGTCGATCGTGTTTGAGTTTGGTGTTTCTATCTTTCGCCTTTTTGTATTATTGGCGTCATTGGTATGGGGGGATCTGCTGCACTTTTGCCACGTTGGAGGTAGCGCGGGATAGTTGCGAATTAGCTCAGAAGAGCCTGGTCGTGATTGCTGGGCCATCATCGAGCTAGTTAATTCAAAATGAACAACTAGTCGTAAGGCTATGAGGCTAGTATTCGGGTTGGGGTTAGGTGCGTGGGATTTTCTTCTCTCTAAAGGATAGGAAACACTTGGCTGTGTTCACTTTCGACGGTTGGGCGGCACGTGTTGTTTTCGAACTTCACTGGGCACTAGAGACACGTCTGCACGCTTCGGTTGTTGTTTTCGAACTTCACTGGGCACTATTGACACGTCTGCACGCTTCGGCACTCAACAGCGAACTTACTGTTGAGA
>NT_176940.1:0-29974 GCF_000188095.3 Bombus impatiens
CGCTGAGGGGGTCAACGTTTCTCCTATGGCGTGCCGCAGGGTGTAGCAGGGCAGCTTCCACGCCGGACAGAGCTCCAGGGTGTGCTGCGCTGTGTCCCTGCCCTCTCCGCAGTGGTGGCAGATGTCTGTCGTCTCTCGCCTTATTCTCTTCAGGAACTCGCCGAACACGCCGTGTCCGGTGAGCACTTGTGTCATCCTGGATGTGAGTGGGAGGCCGTGGCGGTTCCTCCATGCCTCCCAGTTTGGTAGGACCGCATCCGCGCCTCGGTGTTCACTTCTTCCGTTGATCAGTTGGGATCGCCACGGGTTCCATGTGTCCTCCTCGGCGGTTCCTGTGTCGTTTGGAGCCGCCTGCTCGGTGGGGTCTTCTCCCGGGTGCCATTCTCTCCGGCGGGTGTATCTCTTTTTGAGCGCCAACGCCCGCAGCGCCCACGGGGGGGGGGGGGCGGGGGGGCGGGGGGGCGCGGCGGAGGGATGTGAGTGGGAGGCCGTGGCGGCTCCTCCATGCCTCCCAGTTTGGTAGGACCGCGCCTCGGTGTTCGCTTCTCCCGTTGATCAGTTGGGATCGCCACAGGTTCCATGTGTCCTCCTCGGCGATTCCTGTGTCGCTTGGAGCCGCCTGCTCGGTGGGGTCTTCTCCCGGATGCCATTCTCTCCGGCGGGTATATCTCTTTTTGAGCGCCAGCGCCCAACCTACAACGAAAACTAAGCATCAATATATTTGTGACTATTCTTATGAACTTCTGGTTAATTTTTTAATTTTCATAGTTCAGCTTGTGATGTGTTATAGGAAATTTTATTAATTTCTATCAATTTCTATCTTTAGTGACACAAAGCAATAGATTTCAAAAGTTTATTTTGCAATACATGTGATATATTTTCTTTCACCTTCTGTTTTTATTAAAACTTACATATTCCTTTTGCCATACTTCATTATGTTATTAAATATAGATTTGGGGTTGATATTTAACTGATTCACACAGATTCAGTTTTTGCTTTCTATATTTCACCTCTTCGTAGAAAACGTCTGAACACGTCGGATACACTTAGATAATTAGCACGTGGTCGACTCCTAAGACAAAAAAGTGTCGTTAGAAGTCGTACCAACTTAGCTTGTAGGAACTGGCCATCATACCAACTTAACGTTTCTCAACATATAGTACTCTCCTATAACCTCTTTTAGTATTTTTTTACTTGCTACTCTTTTACTTCTCTCTATCAATATTCTATATTTTTCTTTCTCTTTCCGATATTCTTTCCTGCATTGTTTCCCCTTTTTCCTTTGTTTCAGCTTTGTCTTGTCGACTTGTTTCTTCCTTCTTTTACATTCTATATTTCACCATTTTTCTACTTTTGGTTCTTCTTCTTTTTCGTAATCAAAGCTTTTCCTTTATCTTTGTTTAAAGCGAAAACATCGAAACATCAACAGCTCACAGAAGGAACAATGTATTTAAAGACTAAACATAATCAAATACGACTACATTTATCATTAATTTAAATGACTTTTATTATTAACTAGAAATTTAAACTAAATTTACATTACTATAGCTATTAAAATGAAACTTAGATCAAAGCAAACGTTAATGTTTGCGTGTGGGAGTAATGCGTGATAGTGTACAAGATTATGGAAGAGAAGTTCGTAATGAAGTACGAAGGCAAGATTTTAGATTTTTTAAATACGCAGCGGTCTGAACAGTCAGGATATTCGATTGTCTCGCCAACCGCCGAAATTTGCCGAAATCGGTCGATATGCGATAAAATAATCAAGCTCGTTAGAAAACTAGATGCGGCGCTTAGACGATTTTTAAAAGCCTATTGAAAGGCTTTTGCCGTTGTACGCATTTTCTTTTACTTTTCTCCACTCAAACTTAAACTTTCTTGTTTCTAATTCTTTCTATACCTATCTATGTCTTTGCTTCATCGAGCTAAGTTTTCTATCTCTTTACTTGTCATTTTTATTCGCAACGTATTGTCGAGGGGTCGACGATACACCAAGGAAAAAGTTTAGATTAAACGAAGAATAATCACGACATGCATTGTAACAATGTTAAACTTTATTAAAACAAAAATTCAACGAAGAGACAATACACGGCACGAAACTTAGTCTAGTGTTGTGATTGCGATAAGCCGAGCGTGATTATGAGTTCTGGTACGATCTGCATCACGAACACGTATGTAATATCGTGATATAATATATTTACAAGGAATGGATGATACAGATGTTAATCGGACAGAAAAAGGCGATTGTTGTTCAACCTGAACTATTCACACCAAACGTACAGAAAGCAGCACAACTAAATAATTAGGTAACGACTCGACTTTCACAAAATGCAATCAACACTCTCTCGGCAACGCCACTCGCAAACTCTGCTTCTCGACTCGCACGCTGCTTCTCGACTCGCTCTCTCTGGCCGTTGTAGCATTCTATTGTCTTTTACTAGGCCCACCGCACACGTGTTCTGCAGACGCTCGTAGCTAGGGTTACGTAGGTCTTTTCTACGAAACTATGCACTTGAAAAGACCGATGACACATTGATGGACCCGACGGCGCCTCGGCTCTCGCGACATTGTTTATGGTTCGCCCGATATCTCTTAGGCCTTTCGTCCACGATACTACACGTACTTGATACAGATTAATAACTTAAGCGTGGCGTCGTTCCTTAGGGACTGACGGTGAACTTCTTGTTTAGGTGGTGTCAGTCCCTTGGGACTGACAGTGAACTTTTCGTTTGGGCATATCGGTTGATACTGGCAGTATCAAGGTTAAAAAGTGAATGTTATAATTTTAATGTATGAGGTGATATTAACGTGTTAGTTTATTAAAGAGACGAGTGGTAAAAATGTAATAGTCAGTGTATATTAAAAACACTTTAAATATAAGTACAGAGATAGTGTATGTCAGTCATAACCGTCGCTCACTCAATTCTACCGTAGAACTCGCTATGATAATTCGCTATGATGATCGCCATACTGATTCGTTCTAAAGACTTCTTGTAATGAGAACTCATGTGCCGCTACATGTAGCTTATTAAAACATTCCAAGTAAAGATTTGGTTTCGCTTTACAAGCATTACAAAAAGTGATGACCTGTTTGGTTAATTTTCTAGCTGTATTGCGCCCGAATGTTCTCTTGGATTTACGTTATAGCATTCAGAACAATATCTTCGGACTTTATTCTATCGACTTCTTCTAACGACCCGGATTAGTATTTCTTTATTTGAATGCCGTGAGAGTGCATCTGCCCATTATTTGCGAAATGTCGTAATTGACATTTTTCTTCTTGTTGCGTTTTGGAACATGAACAAGGCATTCATACCAGCGATATTTAAAAAAAGCTTGAAAGCTAACTTTCTATACCATTCTACTGTCTTTCTCAACGGGTTGCAATACGCACTCATTTGATCAGAAAGATCAACAGTGGTTTTTCCTGTATTGTATTCAACGACATTTTTGGTTTGCAATATAATGGGCGTATTAACGTCCGCCACAACAAAACGCCATTTGAATTCCCGTCGAAGAGACAGGTTCAGGCACACCGGGACGGTACCATAAGTCGCAATATGTGTCCTATTGGCCGCGAACAGATCGTAATCGTCTTTGCTCGCAGGTCCGCGTAGTTTATTTTGCGGGTACACGCATAAGACGGTGCCGGTATCCACAAGGAAAGAAATCGTTGAACTCCTGTTTGTCACGAAAATGCGATGGGATACAAAGCGGGATATCGTCGCACACTGCGTTCATGGACGACTGCTTGCTTTTCCCTAGTTCCAATTACAGGGGGAACGGCAGTTACTTGCGCGGTTACGGAAAGTTCTGTCATAGTAGTATAGCCCGAACTGCTGCTCTCTTTCTCTGGAACACGATCGTGATTGGCAACGACTGTCGAAGTACATCGCGCTAATTTGCACTTCCAATTGACCTACCCTATCGTACATCGTGTCCGAGGCGCAGTTCGGTTGTTCGCTGGCCGCTGCGATTAATCCAACTTCCAGGCATATTTTGTGAATCCTGTCTGTTGAGGTTATTTGATGTATAAACAGAGAAACTCGTGGATAAGGTAGAAAATATATTTTAATATAGAAGCGTAATTATAAGTAGGAGTACAATTTGTGCTGATCCAGATCCACACGCTAGCAGTGTTACTCTATAACTGAAAACCCTGAAGCCAACGTCGCCTCTCTACTGTTTATGGTCTGCCTTTGTCGCAGTCTTTTGTCTATACGCTGTCAATGGCTTCAGTGCTTGAGAAAACTAAAAAGACCAGATGTAGAATTTTCTTAGAAGTGGTGACCACTTCAACACTGTCTACCATCTCGATTAGGGCGTTTGCATCCGTTTTCCTCGTGGCGGCCAAGACCTGTTGCGTATTCGCTGGAAGATGGTTTTTCCAGAACGTCAGAACGAAGTCATCCGAGATGTTGAAGTGGCCAGCTTCTTCAAGTTCCTGTAGAACTAGGACGGCATCCTATCTCCAATTTCTTGGCCCTCGAGCAACTTCCGTACTCTTATGTTGTCTGAATCTCTTGATAAGTTCTTGAGCCTCTCGTATCTTAACGTTGCCGGCGGGTCGAGCACTATATCCTCGACTTGTTCTAAATATTGTTCCCGGTGGTTCGCTATGATGGCGTTAAATTTCAATTTGTCACTCGTGATGCGCGTAACTTCTAGCTACGCTTCCAATATGACAAATTACAGCATTATTCTTTGAGACCATAGTGTCTACGGTGTCCGTAGCGTTCGTTGCTCGCACTTCTCCGTTGGCATTCGGTAAAAATTTGTCGGCATTTGTCGGACACTCGTGATCTACAGAGACGACGTTTATGTGGCACGAAAACACGGTCACCTCTCTCGTTCACCGTTCATCACGCGATGTTGATACTGTTCTGATACTCACTCGATACAATCTCGATAATGATTGAACTAGCCGTACGACTACCGTCCCAACCTTACCCTCGTTTCCATTTATATAGGGTGCAGAGGTCCTCGGAAGTCTGGATTTTCCGTTAGATAAATAACCGCTTTTTTCGTTACGTCACTATCCGCTTTCTCCATAATTTTTAAGAGCGCACAATAAACCCAAGGACTTTTCTAAAAACCAGCCGTGAACCGAAAAAATGTCTAGGATTAAAAAATCCTTCAGGACAAACAGATTGACTGAAAAACATGTGTTAAAACAATGAAGTCAAAGGTTTATGATGGGTCCTTAGATTTATTGAGGGTCGGAATGACGGTACGTGGACCGTTGGCTGCCCAGCAGCGAGGGATGGAGTGCAGATGTCTTACGCGACATAACATCCTCCCCCGTTGAGAGATCATAGATTCTGGCAATCACAGAACTAATTGATCGTTTTGTAACACGGGCAGCTGTGGCCTCGACTGAGTAAAGGATTGCATCATCATGGGAATCCCAAAAAATGCCGAGTGTTTTTTAGAGTTTGCGATTCACCCAATTGTAATCTTCGATTTTTGTCCTTTCCGGATAGTCCTCGCAGTATGTCCTTATCGTTGGAAGCCCACTTCCGAATGTTTAAGTCAGCCGATCAGAGGAGTTCGACCGCTCGACAACCGACCGCTCGACGATTGGCCGCTCAACGACCAGCCGTTTGACGATCGACCGCTGGCCGATAGACCACTCGACGATTAACCGCTCGACGATTGATCGCGCGACGATCAACAGTTCGATGATCGTACGCTTGATTCCCGGGAACTGACATTGATATGTTTCCGATGTAAATATGTGTTGTGTCGTTGTCCACATATGTGACACGAATCAGCTGAACATTGGGTGAGAGAGTGGCCTCTGCCTAGGCAATTTGTACAGAGTGATGCCCTTTTTACATGTTCAAAGCGTTTGGTTGCCGATTTAGCTTTGAAGATCTTGCAATGCTTGATTTCGTGGAGTCCGTGGCATGTCGGACACACCAATGTCCTATTTGTTGTGGTGTATGTTTGCCTTCGCGGTAAGTTTTGTCGGTGGCGGGGATATTGGTAGGATGACTCTTTTGTTTTATTTGATTTTGTTCGGATGTCATCGCCGTTAACCCGTATTTGAAGAAACTCCATCAAACGTGTATATGATGGCATTCTTTTATTAGGCAATGCGCGCTGCCATTTGCGAATGATGGACGAAGGTTGTTTCGATGACAGCAACTCGATGAGTACTATGTTTAAGGTGACAGTCTTGCCTAATGACTTACCTTGACTGTTTCAAGCAAGTCTTCTACAGTTTCTGGTGTTTCCTCAGTTATTTTAGGATAGTTTCGTAGCAATTCCCAATGCATCATACAAATTCATGACAGTCAAATTTTTCTTTCAGCACGTTAATAGCGATCGAGTAACTGGAATCTGTGACTTCCAACCATTGAATGCTTCGTGCGACCCTTCCAGTTACGGATGTTCGAAGATATTAGAACTTTTGGACCGATGGTAGTTTCTCATTGCGGTCCACTGTAGATACGAATGTGTCGTAAAAATATTCCCATTCTTCGATGATGCCGTCAAACTTAGTCAAGGACATTTCCGATAACTTAATAGAGATCGGTTTGGGCTCATTGCCGGACTCACGTTTTGTGAGTGTCGATTGGGTTGTTGGTTGTAGTTGGTCAAGGAGATCTAGTATTCGTGTGTCAGTGTCATTATACTTTTGCGTTAAAGAGACTGCACGATCAGCTTCCTCCTGATCTAACGCTTCTAATTTGTCTTAGACCGCGATTATCTTCCTCCAATTCTCGTCGAACTTTTTGCGGTAAGATATTAGATAGTTCTTGCTTACCCGTCCAGACTCTTCACTCTCGTCTTCCACGAGCCTCGTGGCTGCGGTGTCACTGCCGCGCGCTGGTCCCGTCCTCCTCGACGATTCGCTCTTCCACGCGGCGGTGATGTAGCTCGCCGCGTCCTTGAGGGCACTTATGTACGTCCCTTTGAGGTTGGACGATGTCGTCGCAACCCGCATGATTTCCGAGACGTGCATAGTTAGCCCGGCGCTGACGTCCGCGACCGAGCTCGTCCTTATCTGGATCGCTAGTTCTTCGGGAACGTCCGGGGTTGTAATTGCGATCCTTCTCTTCTTACCCCTGGACGTCGTCGAAGCCAGCGGTGAGCGCGACGCGATCGAGGCGACCGACTCCTCATCGTCGGACCTCGCTCGCGTCCGCAGTTTTCCTGTCGTCGGTGACATGGCATCGTCTACCATGGCCGGAGCGAGGAAAACGCTCTCCGATCTGTCCGCGGTTCTCAGCGAACCTCTAGTCGTCCTTCTTGGAGATTCCTCCGTAACCTCCATCCTACTGCTTTCCGCCTCGCCAGGTGCAGAAACACGCCCGGGAGCCTAGCGGTCCACCCTCGAACGGTCGTGGTCGTGAGATGACGACGCAGTGGGGTCCACTTGACTACCCACGGCTGCGCCCGTACTGGGGTCTCCCTCCCCTGCACCGTAAACGTTATTCTTTTCTTTACCCCAATCCATTATTATTTTCTTTTGTTGTCGTCCTCGAAGTATCCATCCTGCTGTCACTCACTCTTTGGCATCCTACCCCGGTCAAGGCCGGTGTAAGGTGACGGGGAGCCCCACTAGAAGGTGAGGTGAGTGGTCTTGGCAGATATGGGCCCGCCAACTTCTCCGAAATTCTCCGCACCGGATCAGTGAGTTGACGGGTACTAAAGGCACCGACCAGTCGCTATCCGACTATAGGAGAATATCAGCTCCATCGGACGTGGTCCTACGCCCTGAGAACCCATACCCGCTTCCTGCTCCCTGACCTCTGCACGGATCCTCCTCCAACTAAGCGTATTAAAGGTGTTCTTTATATCCAGAGCGACCAAAACGCACACCAGCCCTCCCTTCCGACATAATTCCGCAATCCCGCACATTTTATCCAGCGCATTTAACGAGCCCCTGCGCCTCCTGAAACCATATTGCTCCTTACGGAAGAGATCCCTCTCTAGGTACCTTTCGATTAACATCTTGCGCATATGCTCCCCAGACCTTGCTCAGAGCCGGCAAAATGCTTATCGGTCTGTACTATGACTACAGCGGATCACTTGCTGGTTTTGGCAAAAGAACTACTATTGCCACCCTCCACACCGCCGGAATTCGTCCAGACCTATTTATACTATTAAAGAAGTCCAGGGTAGTTGTTCCGTGATGATCTTAATGATCTCCCCAGGAACTCCTTCCATACTTCCAATACTTCACTTCTCAATAGTCGTTTGCAAGTCCTCCTCGGTTATACGCAGATCTTGCTACTCTTCCTCTTGCGTCTACGGGCTCCGGGCCCTATGCTCTACGTCTTCTTGCTCCACTCGTCTGGTGACGAACAGATCTTCCAGAATTTTCGCAACTCTGTCCTTACGAAGATCATCCAACGGTATATTCCGAGTCATTTTAGCTCTTATAGCTCGATATGGCCCCAGGGATCCTGGTCTAGAGTTGCACAAAACTCCTTCAACCTTTTCTCCTTGCTGCGTTCGATCGCCCTTCTTAGCTTCCTCCTTACTTCCTTAAATACGGTTACCATCTGGCCAGCATTGCCCCTACTAGCTGCCACAGTCCACTGCGCTCTTCTTAATCTCAGCGTTGCCCTTCTCAACCCAGACAACTCTTCGTTCCACCAATAATTAATGCCTCATTCGCCATAAAATCCAAATATTCATCAAACCTCCTCAGGAATTTTCCCGCGTCCACATTCTTCGTCAAATATCTAAAATATCCACGCGCTGGTTTCTTGCCATTACTCGCAAATTCGTGTAAAAGATATAAATGCTCAGAGACAGAGTACCAGTCCATAACGGAATTCTTTTTCCAACTCTGCCTCATTCGTCTATTCACACTCAAAATATCTGGGAAGCTTGTACGCCCATTCCTAACAAAGGAATACTTTCCCCTCGTCCTAATCGGCATCAGCTCACTACTCGTTAACATATCCAACAGGTATGCCCCACCTCTGTCCTCCTGCCACCCCAGGTCGTGGACTTGACATTAGGATCTCCGGCCACTAACAGCGCCGGAGCTCTTCTTCTGCTGTCTCTGATCATCACCTCCAGTTCCCCTATGTATCCGTCGAACTCCTGCTTACTAACATTGAGGGAACAATACCAACTGATACATATCATGTCCTCCACCTTGATGCCGATCCATCCCTCCTTGCTGACCAAAGTCTTACTCGCCGCATGCTTTCCATTGAAGAGGGTAACCCTTATTGATCCATCCCCGACCGTATCATTGTACCAGTATGGTAACTGTCTATAAGGTTCGCAGATGAACACTACATCCACCCTATTTTTATACGCGTACTGTATTAGTGAATCTTGCGCCAGTCTGCGTCTATTCAAATTAATCTGAAAGGCAAGGAGGAAATTACTTGAACCACGGTCGACTACCTAAGGATGACTGAAAAACAGATGCGACGATTTGGACGGCTTGTCTTTAACATAGGCAAAATCCTAGAGATAAGCAAAGCGAACCGGCTGCTATTGAGAAAAAGTGGGTAACCGGTCGCCCGCTCAGATAATGCGTAGCAGGAAACTTTGTTGAATTCTGTAGACTTAGCGGAATTATCGTCATTAACGTACTTCAGTGCCCCATAATTAATTCCTGAGGTTTCATTCTAGAAAACTTTTTCTGCGATATAGTTCTACCCTTCTTCTACAACCTCCCCAATGTTGTCAGTCTTGTTGGCAGCGAAGTACTCAATCTGTTGCTTCATATCAGCGAGGAAAAGAGTCATTAGCTTTAGTGTTTCGTCATGGTCTTCTCTCGATTCTTCAGTCTCGATGTACGAGGTTCATCCCTGGTCTCAACATAGAGCAGGTAAAATTTTCTTGACCTTTCTTCTCGAGCTTGCACAGTGCTCTACCAAACTGCTTCCGGTGAAAGAACTAC
The DNA here is from genome assembly GCF_000188095.3 of Bombus impatiens. NCBI lineage: Eukaryota > Metazoa > Arthropoda > Insecta > Hymenoptera > Apidae > Bombus > Bombus impatiens. Next base: position 9,881 of record NT_176940.1, read on the forward strand.
TTCTCCAGTAGCACGATAGCTTTCGACCTAACCTTTTTAGTCAGACATTTTTACTTACTGATTTTCGCTTCCCGTGCACATCATTTCTCGTTTGCCGCAAGTTAACGTCCAAGAATATCCGGATCAAAGGATTAAATACATGTTAAACAGAGGTCTGTGACATACCCTACTCCCACTCAACAGCTTGCGGGCGTTGTATCTACGTGTTGTTCGTTCGACGTCTCGGGAGAGAGAAAACAAGGAGGAGGGATCGTTTAGTGATTGTAACGATCAATAGTGGCGCTACAGATCTATATGAGAGCGATCGAAACAGAATTCAATTAGCGGTTACGTCGTGACCCTCGCACAGCGCCACATTTAGCACGTACTAGACCAATTTTTGGTTACTCTCCCCTCAAGTCTTATAAGGAGTATACGATTATTAATTTTGCTTCTTATGTATACCTTAACATTTTTATAATAGTGAAAACAATATAATAATCAAGGAGAGGGTATATTGTTTAAGTTGTATTAGACATCAAAGCAATAAATTTAATTTTTAAAGAATTGATTTCACAAACACGTGGTTGAACATTTACATACTAAACGATTCGCATGCTCTTATACAATATTTTTTAACGGTGCTTTCAAATAAAAAAAACTAATTTAAAACAAACATATTATTTTAAAAGTTGTTATTATTGTTTACGTTACATATTTGCTTATAATCACAAAGGCATATTACAGTGAATTTTATTGAAACGTGGTAAACATAAATATGGTTTACCAGTACAACTATTGCAAAATATTGCAATTTTCGTGGTAAAACTCTTCACCGTTTGTGGACCAAACATTTTTACGTTATTTTAAAAAAATTCTACAGCGCCTTCTTGCTGGATTAAAGTTAGCCTCCTTTTCTTTAATTTCATGGCGATTTCTCTTTGGTATTATGGGTAGAGTATCATTATTGCAGGACATCGGATATATAGCTAATTTTTTTCTAAATTCGAGGCTTGATGTTTTATTATATGTAAGATTATTCTATACAATCCATGCATTTGTAATAGCTGTGTTTAAGCAAATTTCAAATATATTTTTTTTTTTTACTACTTGGTCGATTTTCGTAAAGGACTGCACTAACACGTCATTCGATCGGAGACATCTACATAAGACTTTCCATTATTGTAATCTATGACAATTTTTGGTTTTATGTGATCTAATTCCTTTTCCGTACAAACGCAGATTCATCAGAATGCTTTATTGATAATAAAAGAACATCACGCTTGCCTTCCCATTTTAATATAGTTAATCCATCTTTACTTTCTTTCGCAGTGTACTTATCTCGCTGTAATTTTTTGGGACCAGATCTTTTGGAATTTGGCATTGGAATTTTTTGATCTCATCGCTCCAATTAGTTGAATATTTTCAATAATTAATTTTTTGGCCATTTCGATACTTGTGTGTCAATTATCGATACACAATTACCCTTACCAAATATATTTTAGCACAATGTCATAACTATCTTTGTAAGCGTCGTATTTTTGCATCTGCTTCTTTCCGCAATAAATTTGAAAATTGATTGTGTATTCCAGAGCCGCACATAATTTAAATATTAGTATGCCCTGTTTGTGTTGATTTTGCTTTATATTTTGTCTGAGAATGATGCAACCTCGAAAGGGAATCAGAGATTATCCACACAAATAATTTCGCCTGGATCGTAATACTTCTGAAAATTTTCATTTAACATATTAATTATTATCCTAATTTTATACAGACGGTTGTTCACATTTTGATTTTCATTATCACAAAAATGTAATATTCGCAATAGGAGCTCGGAACAATTTCTTGAAATTATTGAAGAGGGAAGACTTCGTACATAAGCTGGATTTTTGTACCAATATAGATGAATTTCAGGAAGCTAAATAGTTTGACTGCCACGTCGCATGGGACGTATATGCCCCACTATGCGATTAACGCGGTATGCATGATATTAAGATGTCGATATGTGACTCAAGAAAAAATTCTTTTTAATTCTTCGTTTGATAATGAAAGTTCCAAATGAATGACTTGGACAGATAGTTCAGCGTGGAGCATATACGTTATATACGCGTATAGAAACGGGAGCACCACAGAATTGACATTCGCACGTTGAAGCTATGCAAGAAGTACTTCCGCAATATAAATCTAATTTACACGCAATTCCTTAAATTATTTACAATTATGATCGCTCGCCGTGACAGAACAGCATTAATTTTCGTACAATAGACTAAACAGAAAATTTACATAATTGTTATATCTTTATATAAATGTGTCTCGTCGCATTCTTTGGATTCCGCAAAGCATTTTCGTTGGTGTCAACGGGAAGAAAACAGTTTGACGATCGGATGCTTGTACTCTAAATCGGCAGTCTTAACAGTAACCACCCGGATTACGTTATCCGCTCCGGGATGATATTTGATTATTCGCGCAAGTTCCCACTTGCACGGAGGTGCAAGGGCGTTTCGCAGAAGAACGATACGACCAAACTTATCAAGCTGATTCGCGATGCGTCATTTTGTGCGCTGTTGAAACGAGTAAATATAATCATTCAGCTACGTTTTCCAAATGTTTTCGTATAATTTTGTCAAGAGTTGCCAACTAGTTAAATTCGAATCATGTACGTCGAGAACAGTCGCTGACGGAACTGTAGTGATCGCCGTGTCGATAAGAAAGTGACCCGACGTCAGAGCTGTATAATCGTCGATATTATCCGAAAAGGGGCCATCGGACGGGAATTCATGCATGTTTCGATCTGACACAAAACGGTGGTTAGCTGCACAAAAGAGAGAGTGTGCGCGCCGATTACTCGTTTTAAATAGTACTTCGTGCTTCGAATTTCAGTTTCCTATAGCCCGCCGAAATGCGAAACTGAATAAAGTTGTGGAATAAAGTTTCATACTACTTGATTATTCGCGAGTTTACTGAACAGATTCGGGTCGCGTGGAAACTAGTTCCATTATCGCTACATATAGCGATCGGTAAACTGCGACGAGAGCTGAAACGGTCGTAGCACGCGAGAAACGCATACACGTTGTATAGGACCCCACCAACTTCATTGTGCACAGCGCGATTTGCTATGCATATAAAACGACGCGACATGCGATTTTGTCGATTTGTGTACGCGACCAGGGTTCATTCGGACAGGGGTAGCATAATCCGCGCCGCAATGTAAGAAAACTTTTTTGCACGAGTAACGCGCACCAACGAATGATCTCCCACAATTCTCACGTAATTATCACACGCATATCACGCAATTATATAAAACTTGACGAACGGGAGAACGTGCCCGTAGCAACCATAATTCTTGTCTCAAATTTGACAACATTAATTGAGGGCCTACATGTAGCAGCTTCATATGCAGAAGGTTAATGTAAAGCGAAACTAGAGGATGCCACGCAAGTATCAAAGTATGTTTGGTTTCTTATAAAGTCGCCCTCCAACGCAAATCAGTCCTTTCGGATCGAGATACTGGTTTAGAGAAATTAATGGGCTTTGTCGCGGGAGAGAAAGTTTATCTCGCAGATGCTGCAATTCGACTGGTTGCCAGACTCGGACAATTCTCCGATTGACACTCTTTTGCCGATAAAGACAATTGGGATAGTTATGGGACAACTGAAGTTTTGTGATGAAACGCAACATATATGCAGTCACGCGAAGAAGCTTGGGCCAACTAGAGAATCCCTCAAATCTCACGGTTTTGGCGAACTTATCGTATTAAAAGCGACGGGTACATGTTCCTTCAAAGAAACCGCTGTCTCGAGCTGCAGTATCCCGCAAGGCCACGAAATCGATGACGGGTTGAGCCACCTAGGGCCGTTTCGCCATAATGAGTGACTCATAAAATGCGGGCCGTCCATTCCGCGAGAGGTACAGTCAGCGGGATTTTCCTCAGAGTGAATATGATGCCATTGACATTGTGGCATGTTTCCTGAATATCCACGGCGCGGTTTGCGACAAACGTTTTCTAGCGGAAAACGGGTTGACTTAACCATGTGAGTGTAATCGTGGAATGGGACCAACCATGCAACTCGCATTTGAAATCGCCGAAAAAAGCTCATATGGATGCCATCAAACGAGAAAGAAGTAAAACTGCACATAGTTAAAGTCACGGAATTGTTAATGATTTTAACGGAGCCACTTTAAACTTAGCAACGAGAAGACAGGCGACAATATTGCCGTTGTTGTAACGCGAAAGTAAACAACTGCCGCGCAGCTTTGTTTTAAGAATTTGCATGCCGTGTCCTGTCTATCAAGGTAGAACCATAGAACGAAGAGGAGGAAGTTGGCTACAATACGTTGTTCACGTGTCGCGGAGCTCATTCGGGATGATATTGACCCGACCACATTTCTACAACTGGAGATGTTGCATCAGAATTTTCGACGCGACAATAACAGGAGCAGTCCAGACCAGTGGATCAGAAAATATTACGATCGTCGGAAGAATCTCCTATTTGATTTTTGGAATGATGTTATTAATAACAATATCGAAATGAAGAGATTTTCGCGATTTAAACATACCTCTCTCAACAGAACAAGCACGTGATCACGAGTTTGACGTACTAACTGTGAATCGTCGACACCGAACGCGCAGTCATCCACGTAAATTTGATTGTGAAGAACTAGCGGATAGAGAATATTTGGACTTCATCTTTCGCGAGTTCTTGTAGGACACGCACTGCGAGATAAGGGACGCAAACAGTATCGTGCGTAACGGTCAAAAGTCAATAGTGTCGCAATGGTTTCGATGGAGAGGATCGCCACAGAATCTATTGATAATCAGCATCCTTGAAATCTATAAAAGTCTATCGGTATATCTTCGCAATGTGTGCGATAAAGTATCGACAATGTTAACATCGAAGAATTACTGCGGCTAAGTCTGTTTGCAAATTGGGACCGATCAATAAGTGATCATTTAACGATTTACTGCTCCTCGTTTTAGAAGAAGCGTTAAAAACTACTCAAAGACGCGATGTAGCGCTACGTTCACGAATGGCTGCGTAATGCAGTATGTACACGGTTTGAAGTAAAGCAGCTGGTGAAGAATCTTTTACTTCAACCATATAGCAAGTGCTCGCATAAGAATGCAGAATATTCCGCTGAATGCTCAGCATTTCGTTGTAAACGATTTTCCTGTCGTAGAAACATGTTTGTCGCCGCGGAAAGTGAAGACCCAATATCAATGGGAGATCCCTCAATGAAGGGTAGCCGATCGATATATTGTCTATTTGCAGCACGAGTGTGCGTGCGTTGAAAATATTCCTCGCATTGTTGTTCGGCAGGAGAGAGACATGTGCTGGACGGCAACTCCTCAACTTCCCAAAATCGTCGAAGTTTGGCATCTAAACTTAATGAGACGTTGCAATGGACGCTTATGATAGAAGCGAAAGTACCAGACTCTGACGATGAAACGGAAACGAAAAGAGAGTTCCCGAGAGTTTATTAAAACGACTCCCGCGTCTCAGTATGTATCACTGGAATTGATAATGACGTGGTCTTTTGTCGCTCATCAACTACGTTTACCACCGTTTCGTGTAAAACTGAGTCTGTACACTCCATAACTGTTTACTTTTAAACGACGAGCTTAAGTGATTATGATAATGTGATTCGCTTTACATCGTTCACTCGTCCTCTTTGCGACCGCGGCATCGTGTAACGACACCGTGACACGAAAATGACTTGATTGGTTGCAGACAATTCCCCGATCCGAGATGCTGATACTGACGCAGACGGCGTGATTCATTATAACGCGCTTATTCGAAATTGTAAAAACGTATCTAGATCACTAATTTTCAGACAAACTCGTACTATTACATAGTTTCAAAACCCAAGTTTTATGCAATGCAGAGTCTAGTCTTTTTGCTGCGAAGAAAACAAGCATGTCATCCCACGTGTCAATGTGATGTTCGATATTGTTTAAGGTGTTAGACGACACACTGACTTCGTCGCGATAGCTTCGAAGTTGATCGGCCGATTCAGAACGAAGTTGTGGAAAATCATACAGAATATGTAATGCGTTGTCACTAACAGCTGCGTGATTTTCGTAACCAAAAGATCCCACGCGAAATTAAATCCCGTATCGGTTATTGCGATGTTTGTTACGAGGTCACTAGCCTCGCCTGGTAAGCAGGACAACAAAGCTAAAAGCGAGATACGTTGGGCAGGCCTTGGCGAGAGATGATCTTGGCTGAAAAGCAATCTCGGAAGCGTTTCCATTTACTGATGGGTCCAGAGAATTGCGGAACACGAACCGTAAATAGTCGATCCAAAACGTCACCGGGTTACGAAACATCCTGTTGGTAGGGGAAAGAGTTTCTACCACAAAATCCGATGTATCCAGGTAAATCTCGTGTAAGGCCAAGAAGCCATCCTTCGTGAAGTAATCCAAGCTGGTACGTTTAACTTCCATAGCAGTAGCAATGATTTTCTTGTGCAAAATTTTTAATTAATTTTTTTTAATAAAATTTTTAATTAATAAATGATAGATTGGTAGAATTAAAAAAACACGTTGGTAGATGATAGATGCTAACTGACTGTTAGACGAATTAAAAAGAGAATCTGACTAGTCGGTATATTGTAAACGGAAAATTAGGGAGTCTCTACAAGGTTTGTTTTCTAGAAGACTCGCAAAGTAAGAATTGTGATTTGTTTAAATACAACCGTCTTAACTCTTTTAATTTTTGTTATAGCGAGTCAGTATAAATATTAATCGATATCTGCTATTCCGTTACGAATTTGCAAAAAAGCTTTTGCTCTATATCAATTTGGAGCCGAGATCATTTTTTTGTTCAAAAACCACTATAGTTCTAATTTTTAACATTAAGATCTGAAAATATCGCGGAATGTGGAGCGTCGATCGAACTAACTGTGCCTAAGTATTTGAATCAATCGTTTCAGAAAGTATGCTTTAGTAGAGGTTACAGATTTCTACAAAACTCGCGTTGTGAATTTAGTGTTAGGTTATAAACTTTTATACAATCAAGATAGCATGCAGGTGCGGAGTAAAAATAATGGCAGCATGTAACAACTCGACTGCGAACTCTAAAATTGTCTAAAATTAAATTTAATCGCGTACGCGATTATCCCTATTATTTTGGACGTGTGCAACGGCGATCGCCATTGTCCAAATACGGTGTGGATCAAGTCATTCGCAAACGCGATCGTGTCCACGTTCTTCATCGGGTCCAGTGCCTTCAGGAGCCCATCGTAGACCAAGTTCCACAACAGCGGGTCCAGAACTGACCCCTGAGGCGCCCCCGCATATACGCTCCTCCTGACAACTTCACCCCAGCAGTGGGCAACTATTCTCCTATCCGAAAGATAGTCGTCTTAAAATTCGTAGCAGCTGGCCCGGTAAACGCCTTTCTTCAGCCTCCACGAGAATCCTCTTCCAACTCAATGTGTTGAAGGCATTCCTGATGTCCACGGCGACTGGAACACAGACCAGTCCCCTCCTTCGGCATAGATCCGCAATCCCGCAAACTCTGTTCAACGCGTCGATCGTACTCCTGCGTCTTGTAAAGCCATATTGTTCCCGCTATGGAAGGAGTCCCTCCCTTGGCACCTTTCTATTTGGATCTTGCATGTATGCTCCCAGACCTTGCTCATGGCCGGCAGTATACTCATCGGCCTATACGAAGATGACAACAGCGGGTCCCTTGCCGGTTTTGGCAAAAGAACCACCCCCGCCACCTTCCACGCCGCCGGGATCCGTCCAGCCTTGTATATGCTGTTAAAAAGGTCCAGGAACCGCCCAGGCCGTTGATCCGCTACCATCTTGACAACCTGTCTCGGTACCCCTTCCATACCCGCAGCTTTTTTCGGGTTACATTTCTCCAATGCCGGCCGCAGGTCATCCTCCGTTACGCACAGGTCCCGTAACTCCTCCTCTTGCGTCTGCAGGATGCGAGAACCATGACCATCCTCCGTCTGCTCCGTTCGACTGGTGACGAAAAGGTCATCGAGAATCCTTGCAACCCTGTCCCTACTAAGACTCTCCGGTGGGCCGTTACTTGTCATTTTTGCTCTTATTACACGGTACGGCCTCCTCCAGGGATCCTGTTCCAGAGTTGCACAGAACTCCCTCCACTTCTCGTCCTTGCTGCGTCCGATCGCTCTTTTTAACTTCCTCCTGGCCTCCTTAAATTCGTCTACCAGCCCAGCGTTGGCTCTACCAGCTGCCCCTGCCCGCTGAGCTTTTCTTCTCCATCTCAGAGTTGCCCTTCTCATCTCGGACAACTCATCGTTCCACTAATAGTTTCTATTTCTTCTCCCACGCGGCAGTAGAATCTTCTTCAGTTCGTCGGCACACGTATGTTCCAGTTGTTCCTGGAATTGGTCGCCGTGTGTCGCGTCGTCATTGTCCATAAAATTGAGATATCCGTCCAATCTACTCAGAAATTTACCCTCGTCAACGTTCTTAGTCGAATATCTAAAATTGATACTACCACCAGTCTGCCTCTTCCTATTATTTAAAAACACATGTAATAAATAGCTATGATCAGAGGCAGAGTACCAATTCATAACAACACTCTTCTTCCAACTCTGCCTCATTCGTCTGCTCACACTCAAAATGTCCTACAAGCTTGTTCTTCCATTCCTTACAAAGGAGTATGCTTCCGTCGTCGTGATCGGCATCAGTTCGTTCTTCGTGATAGCTTCAAGTAGATACGTCCCACTCGGCTCCGTCCTCCTTCCTCCCCAGGTAGTGGACTTTGCATTGAAGTCGCCAGCCACTAACATCGCCTGGGCTCTTCTCCTGCCCTCCTTTATAGCCTCCTCCAGTTCTGCTATGTAGCCGTCGAACTCCTGCCTGTTCACATTAGGAGAACAATATCCACTGATACACATAGTGTCCCCGACCCTGATGCCAACCACTCCTCTCTTGCTGATCAGCGTCTCACTAGACGCTTGTCGTCCATTAAAAAGAGTGACCCATAGCGATGCATCCCGGACCGTATCATTGTACCAATACCATAACTGTTAATACGGCTCGGATACGATTACTATGTCCACCCTGTTTTCGCACGCATATTGTGCTAAAAGATCCTGCGCTAGCCTGCATCTATTCAGGTTAATCTGCAGGACTTTTATCCTCTTCGTCTCCTAGTCTCCACCCTGACCATCGGGCAGACCAGCGAGTCCGTAACGTGCCTAACAGTTGCATCTTCCTTCCTGGAGCACATCGCACATCTCGGCTCCTTCGTGCGCTCCTTCATTATGTGTTCTCCGCTTCCACACCTCCTGCATAGCTTCCTACCAGGACATACCACGGTGCATCTCGCCGCCGTATGCCCTAGTATATGGCATCTATAGCAGCTCCGCAGATCCGGCAGGATCCTGGCCGATGCTGTAGTCAAGCCAATCCTAAATCTCCCTAACCCCTCCTCTCTGGGAATCGCATTAATTGGTAGCACCACCACCGCCACTTGCGTTCCCCAGGGCGCCATCCTCATTGACTTAGTCCCGATGCTATCGCCCACGGACCTCCCCCACTCCCTTTTCAGGCCCATCACCAGTTTCTCCTTGGTGGTGAGGGCATCGATATTTTTGATCTGCATCGTTGTTCTGTTCACCAATGCCGACACTTCCATTTTATCGCTCAAGGCGGCCTTGAGCTTTTCCGCCACTTCGCCCACAGCCACCTTCCTGTCAAATTCAATGAGGATGTGACCAGCCCTGGTCTTCCTCATGCCGATCGCCCCTACGATCGTTTCCCTGACGTCATTATTTTTCTGTAAATCTCCATCCAATCCCGACCTTCTTCCACCTTGATCAGGATTACCCCTTTTCTCCTCCTTTCAGTTGCTATACCTCTACTGCTACCTCTCTCTCCCTGTTCGTTACCACGAACACCTGAGGAAGGCGGCTCCTGAGGTCTTCCCTCTCCCTCTTTCTTCTGTGTACTGTCTGGCAGCCGTCCGAGACTTCACTCCTCTGCCTATCCGAATATTCATAGGCCTGCGACCGACCACACATCTCCGCATAGGTCGGCTCCCCTTTCCTCGGTCTCTTCACTACCGCGGCTGCCTTTTTTCCTTCACCAGGGGACACGAACTTCCTTTTGGGATATTCGGATACTAGCCTTTGGTCCACATCATCTCTCCTCTCACTACAAGTCAAACTTGGATGTTACTCTGGACTTTGGTTGTAGGGGTGTATCGTGTTTAGAGTGACTGCCAGCGTTCGGCTCGAGACGTTGACGTGTGCGGACGTGTTTGTGGCGCGCTCCCGAAATTAGCAATTATTGAGAATTAAGAGTGACGTGTGAGTACGTAATAGTAGCATAAGTGTAAAGACTACTATTATTAATGTGTTAGAACAGTGAAATGAAAGGGAGTGGAGGGTAGATATAAGACAAATAAGTAATATGCGATGCCGTTATGACAGATGAGGAGGGACAATTTGGGATAAATATATTACATAACTAACAATAGACTGTTTAGTGGACAGTAAGTTGACAGTGGTATATGCTCGTGATGTGGAGGAGACAACTAGTCGCGTATAACCACTAATAAATGGTGGAAATTAAAAAGTTTGAAGTTAGGTTATGGGCGGTTATGTATTTAGCGTAAACAAACGTTAATTTGGGAATTACTTGATAAAACGAACTTTTTGTGATTGCAAGGAGGGGGAACTGCCAGCGTATAGCTCGGTCCCGGCAGGTTGGCTTTCCAACCGATTATTCCGGCACCGTCTCGGCACTCATTTGCATGAGTACCGCCTGTACTGACGGTCGCAGGTTTCCTCCCTGGCTCGTGCTTATCGTATTTTTCTTTTCCATGGTTCTTTGTCTATTGCTTCTGGTTCTTTCATGTTTGTTGTCCTATCTTGAGTCCTGTGTTGTTTGTTGTTCCGAGCTTTTCTTCGTGAAGTTTCTTCTATTAGTTATTGCCGTCTTCGTCGTTATTGTTGCTGTTGTTGTTCTCTCTGTTGTCCAGTGTTGTAGATTCTTCTTCTCTGTTCTGTTCGGATGCCCGTCGAGCCAGCCTTGGGCTCGTCTTGGAGGCTGGCTTGTCTGCTCACTCGGTTGTGCCGATCTTCTCTCTGAAGGTCGCCCCTATTATGACGTACCCCCCATCTCTCGTAGGATTCTCCTTCTCTTCTGCTTCTTTGCCTGCAGAACGCTCCTTGTGAACTGACGGAAGTGGGAGTATACGTTCTTTCTTACGAACTTTGTTACGAAGATTAGGCAATCCTCTAGGATATGATGAGGAGTTTCTTCCTCGCCGCAGTCGCACGTGTCCATTTCACTCAGACGGAATGTCTTGAGTTTGGTGTTGAAATCCCCGTGGCCACTGATGAACTGTGTCCTGCCCTTCATCGTAGCCTGCCAGCGTTCTTGCCGCTTCTCGATGGCTTCTCTGACGATTGCTCTTTCGCTGTTTGCATCGTCCTGTCCTGTTTTCTTCTTATAGATCCTCGCCCTAACTTCGATTAACAGGTCAATGGGAATGACCCCAGCGATGACCTGTAGTGCTTCTGTTGACGTATCTTCCTTGTCTATGAACCGATTGAGTCTCGTGAGTTTCCCTCTCATTGCCGCATTTCGATCCTTTCGGAGCGTACGGATTTCCTCGGAAAAATGGATGTTCTGTAATAATTTTATTAGCTTATCGTGTGTTAGGTTCAATTCGGTTACGGTTAAGGGCGTCTCTCGGTTCTGTTTTTGTTTCCAACGGAGGCAACGAGCAATGATTCGTATCAACTTGGGCTACGATAAGTATCTTTGTAACAAGCTATAGCCGGCGGGAGTTGTGGACAGACAAATCACCCTTTTCTTGTTCCTAATTCGATTTGCGGCGTTAATGTCCATGTCGGCTAGCAGTCTTCAGACTGCTGGAGCAACTCAGGACCGTGCTTCCAAATGGTCGGGCGTAGAAACTCTTCGGACGTTTGGCCTCGCGATATTGGATCCGCGGGATTGTCGTTGGTGGGAATATAGCGCCAATCGCGGATACTAGTTTTTGTTTGGATTCCGGAAGCTCGGTCAGCGACAAATGTTTTGAGCATATGAGGTGATGTGTTTATCTAGTAGAGCACAATGGTAAAATCGGTCCAATAGATAGTTCGAGTAATATTGTGTAATAGGGCCTGCTGTGCTATCGATACCAGGAACGTGAGGAGGAGTGCTCCGCTCAGCTCGAGCCGAGAAATGGTTTAGGATTTGAGCGAGGCGGCTTTTGATTTTGCGGTTAACAGTTGTATCCAGATGCGGCCGTTGGGGTTGGTAGTTCAGAGATAAACACAGGCTCCGTAAGCCTTCTCGCTAACATCACGGAAGCTATGCATTTCAATCTCCGTTGCGGATTTAATTATTGTTTTGCGTTTGAATCTGATGTTGTTTGACGGTGGTAACTGGGAGTATTACTTGTTCCATTCTGTATGCAAAACAATCGGAATTGATTCGTCTCAATCGATTTTGAATGACCATACTCGTTGGAGTAGCATCTTGGCCCGAACGATTACCGACGCGAGCAAACCTAGCGGGTCGTAGATTTTGGCGATCTCCGAACTGATGATTCGTTTCGTGACTCGGGACGGGGTGGGTCTGACTTCGACCGAGTAAAGAATGGACCGTCGGATGAGTTTCAAAATATACCCAGTGTTTTCAATGTTTGCGAATCGTCCAAGTGTTATTGGTGGTTTGTTTCCTCTGCGGAAAGTCCTTGTAATAATTCCTTGTCATTTGATGCCCATTTCCGGATGTTTAAATCCACTAGTTGAAGTACCTCGGCGAGTTCTGATCTAAGTGTAAGGGCTTCGTTCTTGGTCTCAGCATGAGAGCATCGTCGAAGTAGAAATCCCGCTGCAGTACTTACGCTACACGCGGAAATCGATGTCCCTCGTCTTCTGCCAATTGCTGGAGGCACCAAATGGCTAGATACAGGGCTGCGGATAAACCGAACGTTGCTGTGTTGAATTGATATGTTTCGGTTTCTCCACTCGCGCTGCGCCATAATATCCTTAGACATTTTCGGTTCTCTGGTCGTACGAGGAATTGTCGGTACATCTTTTCAATATCGCCTGTGAGTACGTATTGGTGAGAGCGGAATCTCAGTAGAATATCGAACAGATCCTCCTGCAATTTTGGTCCTGTGTGCAAAGTATCGTTTAATGAAACTCCAGCGGTGCTTAACGCCGATCCGTCGAACACTACCCAGAGTTTGGTGGTGTTGCTCGATTCTTTCATCAAGCCGTGGTGCGGTAAATAATACCGGTTGCTTGCGGATTGATCCGAGACGATCTTTGTCATGTGGCCCAAATCTAAATGTTCTTGAATCGCCGCACGATATGCGGTCTCGAGTTGTTTGTCGCGCTGGAATCGGCGATGAAGAGAGGATCTGAGCTGACTTAGACGATCCTAGAGAATGAAGCCTCTCGTTGAATGGCAGGACAACGATGTAGTGTCTTTCTCACCCACGATCCTGAAGCGAAGGGTAAGACCGTCGGGAGAGCCGCCGAGGTACATTTCCTCAACTCCCGCTTGCGTGAGTCTCATCTGGATCTGGGACTAAGAATGGTACCACGGGCGGTCGAGTGTTAGCCCTGAGAGTGTAGCGAGCCTTCGACTCGGCCAATTATGGGTATGGATTCGTGGTGGCAGTGGTTGTGGCCAAATTCTGGCAAGAGGGCCGATTTAAGGGGGACTTGGCTCCCCCGAATGGCCTTCGGCGGGTGAGCAGCGTCCCACCTGCTCCGGATACCGTCCCGGAAGACGGAAGGGCTTGGAAACGCCCCGTTCGACCTGTAGGGCTTGGAAAGGGCCCCGTTCGACCTGAGACGAGTGAAAGCCCCTGCAGGCCTAACTAATCGAGGTAACATACGTACTTGGTACCATGTGCGCTGGTTGGGCGTATCCCTACTCCGATGGCTTCTGGGATTGCCCGGGTGCTGTATGGATTCTATATCTGAGGAAAGTACCCGACACCAAGAATCCACACTACGTAGCGCCTTTCTCTGATACGTTGGAAATGATTTCGGAAGTGCTCCTCGCATTGTCGTTCTGACTCCAAAGGTGCGTGGTGGGCGGTCCCTCGCCGACTTCCCTAAACCGCACGAGGTCAGCTTATAGAGCCGTAGTGGATGCGTGGAAGGTGTTTGTCGTGGTTTGGGAAGTTGAACTCCCCCCGATTACCCAACCGAATCGCGTTTTCTGGAGACGCAGTTTAGACTCGTCCGGTTGCGTTAGGCTAATTTGTCCGACACACATCGACGCAAGTGTTGATCCCGAGTTTAATAAAACATCGATCGGGGCTGGTAAGTGGAATCGTGGATCGACTAATATTAGATTCCAGGATGTGTCAAGGATCGAGCGATCGATGGGTTGGCTTGGGATTAGGGTCGATATGGTAGGTATGGCAAGGAACGTTAATGTTCGTTTGTATGTGTTGTCTGTCGAAGTAATAGTGGCCGTTACATATCGCTTTGAGATCGTCGTTAAAGTGTCTAAAGCTCCAATTGGGACCGAATATTTGTTTTGTCTTATTTCGAGCGAGTTTACTAATTGTTCCGACATTCCGGTGAGGAGTAGCGCTCGACATCGGATTGGTTGTTGCTTCTTGTTTAGCACGTTAATTTGAGCTGTTGTTATTAGGTCGTTGCATAATGAATTGTATACTGCTGGTTTAATATGTTCGGTCGTCAATGGAGTCGATTATCGGCGTCATTGTTTAGGTGCTCGTTTGTGATTGAGAGATGTGCTTGAAGACGATGCTTTTCGTGGAGTCTTTGATCTGTGCTTTGTTTTGTGCCTTCTTTGACGAGTAGGTGATGCATGAGATGATGAAGAGGGTGTAGTGGATCGGTAGTGGATTTGATGATGAGGATTCTGTACTAGATGATGAGGAGCGAGGCCCTGCATAGTGTTTTACTTTATGTGACATCGTATGGTGTCGTTCTCCACACGCACGGCATGACTGAGCGCGACAATCTTGCGCGGTGTGTCTTGTCCGTAGGCAGTTGACGCATAAAGGTTTTCTTTTGACCTCCTTAAAGGCGCTCGCGAAGGGATTTGATTTTGAATGTTTCACATCTCCAAATGGCGTGTGGTCCTTGGTAGGTGGCACATGTCGGCGTATTCTGTGTCGTGGTGAATACGTGGTGCGCGTTGACGTAGGTTGGATTGATCTGATGAGCCTCTTGGTTGTTTGACCTTGGTGATCGATCTGGTGCTTCTTGCCAATCGCTCAAGGAAATTGAATAGATGAATATATTGAGGCAATTCCCTATTGGTTAGAGTCATCTTCGACTGTTGCTGGATGCTCGCCGGTAGTTTCGATAATAGAAGACTGCTGATCATAGCACTTGTATCGGGATAAGATTCTCCTAATTTGTTTAACACTAAAGCTACCAACACTTCGTGTATACCTATTCCTGCCCTGTGCGGTCAAAATGACCGGTGAGTAAAGAAGTAATAATTTTTATAATTTAACTTAGATAATGGTTAATTTATAACTAAATGTATATAAAATAATGAACATTCATAAAATTTCGTCCAAATTTACTTTTGTTTAATCTACCAATCTGATTATGGAGGAAAATCCTTTACAAAGCAGTGCCCTGAATATAATTTCAATAACGAGTGTCGAATCGATTTCTACGTAGTGGAGGCACCAACTGGTAGATCAAGCCATCCGGGTGAGTCGTTTCCATTTTACCCCGATTTCGGAGCCGAGTGTTCGCTAATTAAAGAATCCGTAGTCTTGAGAATTTCTGGAAAAAGAACGATTGATATAGTAGTAATGCGAGGAATAAGAAATATTGGTACTAAATGTATCGCTCAAATCTTGTCCGTGGCAGGTGTTAGTGGTTAGAGATAAATTTTTCATGTCCTCGCTGATAGTTATTTAAAAATATGATATCGCGATTTCCCGTTCAATTTTAAGTCAAGGTTTCGACGTCATATTACACAAAATAGCCTCGCTATGTGTAAGACAAATAATTAATACCTGTAATAAAACCGCCGAAGACGAGATCGATGTTAATGAAGTTGACAATGGCGTGCGTGGTAGTGATAAAAGTTGATTAATCTTTCTTTTCGAAAATGCAGAGATTCATCCGTTACGGGTTTCCTACGTACTCGCGTAAATACAGGCCAGTTAAAAATACAATTAATTGATCCTAACATCACCGTACAAAGGAGTTCTAATAGACTTCGGAGAATAGTACGTGAGAGAATAAGCGAATTGATTAGAGCCAAAAATTATAAGACCTAGTAATTCACCGTTCGCGAGCCCTATGTTACTTGTGAAGACGAACGATGGTTCAGATAGATGATTTGTAGATTTTCGAGAACTAAATAAAAATACGGTCGCCGATTGGCATCCTTTACCCCTTGTTGCGGATCAAATCGCGAGATTGCAAAAGCGAGATATTTTATTAGTCTGGGCATGGCCAGCGGGTTTCGCCGCGAGATATTTTATCAGTCTGGACACGGCAAGCAGGTTTCTCCAAATCCCTATTCATCCCAATTCTAGGAAATATACAGCATTGGTTACCCTTGATGGGCAATTTGGACAATAAGTTGTTGTTTTCTTTAAATTCTCTTGTGCCTTTGTTCGGTCCATTCGATGTCCTTTATTTGCTTAACATAAGTGCGTGCGCGTCTAATGTTTCTTCCGGAAATTTTCCGGACGGCGATACTATGCTGACTCCATCGAAAACGGGGATCCTTACATTTTCGGACAACCCTAATAATTTTGCAACTAATACTTGTCTAAATATTCTAATATTTATGTTCTTCCTTACTACAATTTTGTAAACCATCGAAGCATTTACCACAGAAATCCTCAGAAGGAGTCGCAGGCCAAGTCTTCTGTACCATTTGATTCTTTTTCTAATTGTGGCGACGTAAGAAACTATTTGGTCGAAGTGATCTGTACCACACTTTCCTTCATTGTATTCAGCAGCGACTGATGATTTTAATATTGCGAACAGACGAAACGAGAGATCATTCTTGAGATTCCCTTGAAAGGACGTATGGCAGCCAACGAGTCATTCGTACGTTGTTGTCTATTTGGATGATGTCCTAATTATGGCCGACTCGATAGATCAAGCTCTAAAAGGATTGCACACCGTACTAGAAACCCTCGTAAAAGCCGGATTCTCCTTCAACTTTTCAAAATGTTCTTTTCTAAAGACATCGGTACTCTATTTAGGATATGTAATTCACGACGGAGAAGTTTGTCCCAATCCGGGTTTAATGCACGCCTTGAGTTCTTTATCTGCGTCAACGACCGTCACACAGCTCAGGCAGTTCATAGGTTTAGTCTTTTATTTCCGAAAATTCGTACCTAAATTTTTACGGGTAATGAAACCCTTGTATGCGCTTACTTCCGATAATAAAAACATGACTTGGACGGATAGGCATGGAAAAATAAAGCAAAAGGTAATTTACGCCCTGACCGACGCGCCGGTGTTAAAGGTATTTGACCCGAACTATCCGATAGAACTTCATACCGACGCTAGTTCGGATGGATATGAGGTTATTTTAATGCACAACATTGAAGGTAAAAATAGAGTAATAGAATATTACAATATAAGAAGTAGCCTTGCAGAATCTAGGTATCATTCTTACGAACTAGAAACGTTAGCAGTTGTGAACGCCATCAAGCATTTCCGTCATTAGCTACACGAACGAAAATTTCTTGCCGTCACCGATTGTAATTCTTTGAACGCACCCAGCAGTAAGGTAAATTTAAATGCCAGGGTTTACAGGTGGTGGGCTCACTTACACATTTTTACTTTTGACATTCTGTACCGGAAGGGTAAACGAATGGCCCACGTAGATTTCTTCTCGCGAAATCCCGTAGACTTGGATCACCGTACGATCAACGAAGTCATAGAGAAGGAAATCAATCTGACCGAAATCTCCGAAGACTAGCTATTAGTGGAATAACGTCGCGACTCCCAAATTTTTGGGATCGTCAATAAATTGCAGAACGAGGAGCTCACGGGAGATATCGCGAATACGTATGAATTACGGGCCGGTACCCTTCATCGTATACATACCAATACAGAGAAAAGGCAGAACTCTCTGCTTGTCCATTGTCCCCAGAGGTTTTAGATGGTCCGTTATTAACCATGTGCAACAGTCAATTATGCACTTAGGTTAGGATAAAATGCTTGAGAAACTGTGCGAGTATTACTGGTTCGAAGGAATGGCGAAGTATGTTCGCAAATTCGTAGAGAACTGTCATGCCTGCCAAGTTTCGAAGGCTAGTTCAGGTAAAATACAAGCTGAATTACATCCTATACCTAAGACCAGCATACCTTGGCATACAGTTCACGTGGGCATAACGGGCAAACCAAGCGGTGAAAATGGTTTGAAAGAATATGTCATTGTTTTGGTTGACCTCTTCACTAAATTCGCATATCTTACTCATATCATATCATTCGCATATCATACTCGTAAAATAGATTCTCTTAGTACCGTTAAAGCGCTTAAGCATGCTATTTTTATTCGGCAGTCCTTGCCGGATAATAGCGGGTCAAGAGAGGTGTCCTACGGGTAATGAATTCCAAGATTTCTGTCAAGGTAAACACTAAACTCCACTTAATCTCAACCGGTGCGAGTAGAGCCAACGGACAGGTAGAGCGTATTATGAGTACGTTGAAAATTATGTTCACAATCATAGAAACGACCGGGCGATCGTGGCTACACGCGATTGGCAAAATACAGTTGACTTCGAATTGCACCACCAACCGCGTGACTAAATCGAGTCCATTGGAACTATTAATTGGTAGGACAGCAAAGACCTTACGACAGCAAACCGTAAGACAGCAGGCAATAGAGAATATAGAAATTAGTGTCATGTACGATAAAGATGAATTCGACAAAATCAAAGCTAAAGTAGTTAGGTTTAATCTCGGTGATTTTGTATTACGCAAAAACGAGGAAGGAAACCAAACGAGATTAGATCCGAAATTCAGGAGTCCATTCGAGATAGTAAAGATTTTGGAAGGAGATAAATATACTTTAAAAAACCTTAGACGGCAAACGATCATATAAGGACAGACATGACAAACTGAGAAAAATGCCAGAAAGTGGCGTCCCTGCTGAGTTAGACGTCTGCGGTAATGACAACGATGGTGATAATAATGATTCAAGTGCACTGACCTCAGAGGATCATTAACACCACGTCGTGGTCGTAGTATATACCCACTGTGATGTTTCATACATCTGTAATATACCCACAGTGACGTTTTGCGTATCTGCAATATATCCACTGTGATGTCTCATACGTCTATAATATACCCACAGTGACGTTTTGCGTATCTGCAATATATCCACTGTGATGTTTCATGTATCTGTAATATACCCACAGTGACGTTTTGCGTATCTGCAATATATCCACTGTGATGTTTCATGTATCTGTAATATACCCACAGTGACGTTTTGCGTATCTGCAATATATCCACTGTGATGTTTCATGTATCTGTAATATACCCACAGTGACGTTTTGCGTATCTGCAATATATCCACTGTGATGTTTCATGTATCTGTAATATACCCACAGTGACGTTTTGCGTATCTGCAATATATCCACTGTGATGTTTCATGCATCTGCAATATACCCACAGTGATACACTCAACGTAGCAATATGATCCAACAAACTGAGATTCATCAATGTATGAAATCGAAAATGATCTGTCGTGTCATTATGGCCTGACTGGTAACTCACAGAATGCAACTGGCACTTTGAAGACAAATTATAACGCTACTAATTTTAGTTCTCTTTATTTCGTTGCTTGTCAAACCTCCGAACAGAATTTTGTTGTCAAACTGGACCCTTGACTTATTTGGAACATTTAGTTGAACGGTAAATAATATCAGTTACATCGAGTCTAATGTTGGAAAAACGCAATATTTTAGTTACACACGAGGACATGTGATAGTCAGGATGGCTGTATCGGAGATGAAAGAACACCGGAGCCTTTGGAATTTTGAATAATCCCGCAACATTGTAACCTAGAATTTACTATAGCTGTAATTGAACAATTGTAGTTATTCAATCCGATTGTGATAATGAGTTGTGATAATGAGCTTGGGCTCGAGGCGACAGTCAGTCGCCGAA
>NT_176940.1:30674-45977 GCF_000188095.3 Bombus impatiens
TATGGAGATTGACCAATTAGCAGCAACGTCAATTTCCCTTACTTTCTGAACGAAGGCTTTTCTCGACGAATCCGATGATCTCGTGTCCTTAGACACACTCCATCATAGTTTTCATCTGTAGCATCATCTGGACGGAAATTCATTCTTTCTTGCGATTTCATCGACGAAGAGAGTAACGCCTTACGATCAGTGAATATTACGCATTTTATTAACAAAGAGTCCGACTTAGATTTTCTGAGCACGTTCATCTATCATCCCGTCAACCGCGGATTCGTTATTGAACCTAGGATCACTGTCATTAGTTTCTCGAGTATCTAACTACCACGGTTACTTGTCCGGTTCTATGATAATCGTATTTGCACTAGTCAATGTCTTCTCTATTGCATAACGACAACGTGTAATCCAAACGAAGATTCATTTCCCCTAACCCTAATTCTAATGTAAACCCGATATATATATATATATATATATATATATATATATATATCTTATTCAACTTTGTTACGACCGTTCGCGGAGAGACGCGGTCGCTAGGAAAACGCGTCAGCGAGAGGCGTAAATTCTCGCTACGATTATGTTAATCGACGCCGCGAAATAGTCGTTCCCCTGTTTCGGTTAAGATAACAGAGGTGATTTAATGAATGTATTACTATATTAACTGTACTAACTGTATTAACTGTACTGTATGAATGTACACTGTATTAACAGGTTAATATAGAATGATATATTTTGCAATAATATGATCAATATGTTACAGAAATTTGACTCGACTTTACGATATCTCTAGATAAATTCGTTTGCTCGTCAGATTTGTCGAAGCGTCACGTTTGACTCGTCAGAAGGAACTGATCGCCCTTCGATTATTCCTTTGTCTCATTTGGAAGACAACCCCCACTATGCTCGGGTCACGCCACCGCTCGCGCCTATGATCACGTATGCCTCTTCTTGTGTGAAAAACGTAACGGTCAAAAATCGACGTTTCTAGAGCTCGCTGCTTGGCGACAACTACGCTCTCGTTGTCACGTAAAATAACAAAATAAAAAAGGAATTTGAGGTAAAAAAATAAAAAAAGAAAACTTTATTTTTTTTCTAACATCAATACACTTTACAATCTACTTCCGAACTCTAGGCGTGACTTTCTAAGACTGACTCTTATGATTTTACTTTCGATCGGATCCGATTACTTTCTTTTGTCATCCCTCAACATCCCCACTGTCCATGCATTTGCTAGGCGTCCGCGATCGTTGCCACTTTCTTCTAAAACCTTCGGTGGAAGGACCGTTGGGATGTTGATGGTTCATTAGGCACTTCAGCGATATACATTGTCGCCACATCTTTATCTCTATCGTCAGTCCGTCGGATTTGAAGTATGCCGGTCGTGACACTCTCGTCGTTACATTGTATATGCTCCGGCGGGCAGATAAGCCTGCGACACTGTAGGACCGCGAGCAACGGTTAGAAAATACAGCCTGTGGTAAGCCTCGTGGCGTAACAAACTTTGTTGCATTTTTTACAAATTATCTTATTATCAATATTATAAATATTTCCCGCATCTTAAACAAATTTTTGTAATTTTGTAATCTTTACAATTTTTTACTTGACAAGTTTTTTGTAGTAATGAATCTGAACTTGTTGATAGTTTTATTGCATGGCTTTTTTCCCGCGATTCTTTATGTAAAAGTAATGTATGCACTAGGTTTATAACAATTTTGTGAATTCTCTGTAAATTGGCCCCATACTATAGATACCATTGCAAATTTATTGGTTCGTACACGTTGGATTCTTTCACTCTTCATATCAAATCGTATAAACCTCATAATTTCAGCAAAGTCATTCCTGCTCATTGTTTTTGAAAAAAATGCAAGTCTCCAAATTTTATTCCACAAATATGAGACATCTAAATTTTTTGCCTGATATACACCGCGGGCACATAGCAGAGCAATAAATGCATCCTGTTTTGTTGTGTCTAGCTCCTTCTTAGTCCCCAATACTCTAAATACTTTTTCTTCCGTACATTTTATTATATAATCCCTTATACGGTGATCAATGATAAGATAAAATGCCGTCTTTACTTGTCCTTTCATTATATGCCGTTTAGCATATCCCTAAAAATATTATGAACTGATGTCCTACCAGGTTTGGGACTTGCATCTATTTCTTTCCAAACTGTTCCATCGGGTCCAGTTTCACTCTCTGCTGCCAACGATAACACTGAACAGTCTTCTTCTATGTCCGTCATTTTTTTTTTTTTTATAATGTTTTTTAAATCTTGACATTTCTAAGGTAAATATTTATCACAGAATAATACCATGTACGAAATACAAAAATTATTGTTAAATTTGATATGCTTTATTTATCCTTTTATAACAACTTTACACAAAACACTCTGAGATGCTTTTTGTCTGCGTTTTAGAGATAACAAATTTAGATGTCAACTAATCGACTTAGGAACCGAGATGTATCATATTCTAGTCGAAAAGACAATAGCAGGTAAAAATATGATCTGTGACAGCGATATTTATACGAAAATATTGATGAGTATTGACCATTCTCCACCAACGGTTACTCGAGGGTGGAGTTGGGAAAGATTTTCCCGTGTTTTATAGCAATGAGCAATAACCCTAAGAAACTTCTCGACTTTTAAAATGTTTTTAACAATAGATTGTAAAAAATGCTAAATTTTGTAGCGGTTCCTTAGGATTATTATGAACCTGAGTTGATATGTCTTGACTGCTGGTGGCTATCTTGCGTAACAGCGGCTGTAACAGCTGTTATTATTTGTTATTACTGATTTTGTTTGTCATCTGACCTTGAAATAGCCTTTTCTTTGTACTGATTGCATTTATTTTAAGAATAACTAACATATCTTGTTGGACGATCAAAATGACCGCTCACGGTAGGCAAGACAGAGTATAAATTTTTCTCAGAAAATAAAAGAACAAACTAAAATTAATTACCGAAAATATACTGTATGCATGTTTTAGGAAAAGTCAGAAATTATAAAACGATATCATAAAGTTTAAATATGGTTAAATTCGTGTAGAAGTCGCGAGACCGGTCAATTTGACCGCGCCGGTAGGTTTAGTGTTAAGGGGGGNNGGGGGGGGGGGGGGCTACGGTTAATTTGTACAAAAATAAGGCATGTTTTTGTGAATTATTTATGACGACACAGTTAAAATCTCTTTATTAAGACCAATAGTACATTAACGTATGACATTCGAAGAATATTGTATAAAATTTTCACGGAGAAATATTAAAAAATACGGCAATGGCAGCAATTATTCGGACGTGTCTCGGAAAAAAGTAGAATTGCTCATAACTTGGAGCTGGATCATCTGGAATCAAAAAATCAAAGTTCATTCGTTAATTTTTCACTTTTTTGGAACACTTTGAAGGGAAAATTAACCGCAAATTTTCGCAAAATCGGTTGTCTGGCAGGAGCTAAATACGCCATGTCATCATTAATTACAACATCGGCCAGCTTCTTCGGACATTCTTTAAACATATCCTGGCAACGTGCGTACAAATAACGTCGCCTGAGATTCCTGTTATTTTCTTATTCTTAGTTCTATTATTATTTTGAGCTCTTTCCACATTTTTAACAGGGATCCTGCTTCCCTTTATGGCATTATCTCTCTTGTGTAGAGATATGCCGACAAATTTATCGAGTTTGGCCGCTAAAATATTTTGATCTTCCTTAAAATCATCCCACACCTTCTTTAATTCATTATATAATTTTTGTGTGGAAGGGGTGACTTCGGAAGTCTTTTCTATTGCAATTTTCAGACAACGTCACCACTCATTAATCGATTCTTCATCTAGGAACTCAATAACACTCGTTTCTGGTGCATTGCCTAAAATAACGGGATCGCACTCTCCCTCTGTTTCCTGGGTAACCTCCTGAGAGCTTGTTTCCTCACCACCTGCTTTAATTACCTGTCTCTTTTTCTTTATTTGTTCTATCGTTTTCGTGGTGAGGATTTTACTTATTTCCACATTGGGAAATTTATGGTTTTTGTAGATTTCATTAAGCTCTCTCAGGAGATTCACTTCCTCTACTTTCCAAAATCTTGTTGTTAAGGAAATATATATATGTCGCAGATGGAAGGACAGCGGGATTTTCCGTCGGGGATGCTGGGAAAACCCCCATTACCATAATCAAAATATGATATCGCGATTGATTGTGAAATTTTAAGTCAAGGTTTCGACGTCATATTACACAAAATAGCCTCGCTATGTGTAAGACAAATAATTAATACCTGTAATAAAACCGCCGAAGACGAGATCGATGTTACTGAAGTTGACAATGGCGTGCGTGGTAGAGATAAAAGTCGATTAATCTTTCTTTTAGAAGATTCAAAGATTTATTCGTTACGGGCTTCCTACGTACTCGCATAAATACAGAACAGTTACAACTACAATTAATTGATCCTAACATCGCCGTACAAAGAAGTCCTAATAGACTTCGCGAGGAAGAGCGCAGAGTAGTACGTGAGAGAATAAGCGAATTAATTATAGCCAACTATCATAAGGCCTAGTCATTCACCGTTCGCGAGCCCTATGTTACTCGCGAAGACGAACGATGGTTCAGATAAATGATTGGTAGATTTTCGAGAACTAAATAAAAATACGGTCGCGGACCGGTATCCTTTACCCCTTACTGCGGATCAAGTCACGAGACTGCAAATGCGAGATATTTTATCAGTCTGGACACGGCAAGCAGGTTTCTCCAAATCCCTATTCATCCCTGCGAGATATTTTATCAGTCGGGATACGGCAAGCAGGTTTCTCCAAATCCCTATTCATCCCAATTCTAGGAAATATACAGCATTGGTTACCCTCGATGGGCAATTTAGACAATAAGTTGTTGTTTTCTTCAAATTCTTTTGTACCTTTGTTCGGTCCATTTGATGTCCTTTATTTGCATGACATAAGTGCGTGCGCGTCTGGTGTTTCTTTCGGAATCGTTGTTCCGAACGGCAATATTACGCTGACTCCATCGAAAACAGGGATTTTGCATTTTTGACAACCCTAATAATTTTGCAACTAATACTTGTCTGAATATTCTAATTTCTTCCTGGTTGCAATTCTATTTTAAACCATCAAAGCGTTTACCATAGAAATCCTCAGAAGTAGTCGCATGCCAAATCTTCTGTACCATTTGATCCCTTTCTAATTGTGGTGACATAAGAAACCATTTGGTCAGAATGATCTGTACCACATCTTTCTTCATTGTATTCAACGGCGGTTGGTGATTTTAATGTTGCGAACAAACGAAACGAGAGGTCATTCTTGAGATTCCTTTGAAAACACATATGGCAGCCAACGTGTTATTCGTACGTTGTTGTCTATTTGGACGACGTTTTAATCATTGCCTATTCCCTGGATCAAGCTCTAGAAAGATTGTACACCGTATTAAATACCCTCGTAAATGCCGGAGCTTCTTTTAATTTTCCTAAATGCTCTTTCCCAAACACGTCGGTACTCTATTTGGGACATGTAATTCATAACGGAGAAGTTCGCCCCAATTCGGGTAAAATACAAACCTTGAGTTCTTCACCTGAACCAACGACCGTCACACAGCATAGACGGTTCATAAGTTTAGCCTTTTATTTCCGAAAATTCGTTCCTAAATCTTCACAGGCAATGAAACCCATATACGCACTTACTTCCGGTAATAAAAACCTAACTTGGAAGGATAGGCATGGAAAATAAGGCAAAAGGTAATTTCCGTCCTGACCGACGCGCCGGTGTTAATGGTATTCGACCCAAACGATCCGATAGAACTCCATACAGACGCTAGTTTAGATGCATATGGGGTTATTTTAATGCACAAGGCGGAAGGTAAGAAGAGAGAAATATATTATACAGTAGAGAATAGAATACAGAGAGAAATAGAATATTACAGTATAAGGACTAGCCCTGCGGAATCTAAGTATCATTCATATGGACTGAAGAAGGTAGCAGTTGTTAAACGCTGCTAAACATTTTCGCCACTAATTACATGAAAGAGAATTTCTTGTTGTCACTGATTGCAATTCCTTGAAGGCATCTAATAATAAGGTGAAACTTAATTACAAACTTTTAATTTTGACATTGTGTACCAAGAAGGTAAACGAATGGATCACGTAGATTTCTTTCCGCGGAATCCCACAGACATTGATCGTAGTATAATCAACAAAGTCGAAGAAAAGAAATTAATCCGACCGAGACTTCAGAAGATTGGCTGTTAACGGAATAACGTTGGGATCCTCAAATCTCAGAAATCGTCACTAAATTACAAAATGATGAGCTCGCGGAAGATGTCGCAAATGCATATGAATTACGATCTGGTACCCTTTATCGTAAAAGACAAAGAAAAGGCAGGACTCTTTCCTTGCCTATTGTCCCAAGAGGTTTTAGATGGTCCGTTATTAACCATGTGCAACAGTCAATTATGCACTTAGGTTGGGATAAAACGCTTGAGAAACTGTACGAGTGTTACTGGTTCGAAGGAATGGCGAAATATGTTCGTAAATTCGTCGAGAACTATCATGCTTGTCGAGTTTCGAAGGCTAGTTCAGGTAAAATACCAGCTGAACTACATCCTATTCCTAAGATCAGCATATCTTGGCATACCGTTCACGTGGACCTAACGGACAAACTAAGCAGTAAAAGTGATTCGAAAGAATGTCATTGTTTTGGTCGACGGCTTCACTAAATCCGCACATCTGCATCATACTCGTAAAGTAGATTCCCTTAGTACCGTTAAAGTACCTAAGTATGCTATATTTTTAGTCAGCAGTCCTTGCCGGATAATAGCGGATCAAGGAAGATGTTTTACTTCGGATAATAGCGGATTAAGGAAGATGTTTTACGGGCAAAGAATTTCAAGATTTTTGTCAAGGTAGACACATCAAACTCCACTTAACAGCGACCGGTGCGAGTAGGGCCAATGGACAAGTAGAGCGTGTAATGAGCACACTAAAAAATATGTTCACGACGGTAGAGACGACCGAGCGGTCGTGGCAAGACCGGTCGGGGGAATACAACTGGCTTTAAATTGCACCACCAACCGCGTAACTAAGTCGAGCCCCTTAGAACTACTGATCGGTAAAGCAGCAAGACCTTATGACTTGGTATTACCTGATAATATAGAAGAAAAGACAATAGACATCGCTGAGGTAAGACAACAGGCCCTAAGGAATATAGAGACTAGTGCCAAATACGACAAGGGCAGATTTGACAAAGAGAAAGCTAGAATAGTTCGGTTTAATCTCGGTGACCTTGTGTTACGAAAAAACGAAGAGAGGAATCAGACGAAGTTAGATCCCAAGTTCAGGGGTCCATTTGTGATAGCAGAGATTTTAGAAGGGAATCGGTATACGTTAGAAACCTTAAACGGCAAAAGATCGTATAAAGACAGTCATGACAGACTAAGAAAAATGCCGGAAAGTAGCGTTCCTACTGAGTTGGACGTCTGCGGTGCTGACAACGATGGTGATAATAACGATACAAGTACACGGACCTCAGAGGATCATTAACATCACGTTGTGGTCGTAGTAATATGTTCACTCTGACATCTTGCGCTTCCAGACTATGTCCAATGTGCCAACCTGACTCCGACATATATATTACACTCTGAAGACCTCGATAACCTTCTTACACGCACGCTTGTTGTCAAACAGACTATTCTAAATTCTTCTAACAGCTACCAACAGTCTTTTGTCTCAACTAAGTCCTGGACGTCCTTTGACGCTTACACACACATTCACATGTACAGTGCAAATGTATCATCTCATTTATACTGTATTTAATTGTATTTACATGCTTGTCGAATTAAGTAACAGAAAATTTAACACTTATTGCTTTATTTACATTCCTCTTATTTTACATTCATCCATGACCTAAACCTTTTGAATTTTTCCCTACACAGTGCTTTCTAAAAATATCCGCAGTATTTTTGTCTGTATTTACTTTAATTATATTTATCTTATTTTCCTTTAAGCACTCGTGAACGTAGTGGTAGTGAACTTCAACGTGTATAGAATTTCTTGTGAAATTTCCGTACTTTGCTATACTTATCACTCCAGAGTTATCCTCATAAATTTTTATAGGGTTATCGTCTAGATTTACATTGAAGACCTTCATAATTTCTCTAATAAACATTAATTCACTCACCGCTTCCGATAGGGCTACATACTCTGCATACGTCGAGGCTTCTGTCACACACCTTTGTTTTTTAGACTTCCAACTGATTACATTTCCATACAATCTAATTACATATCTAGAAGTAGATTTCCTATCTACATGATCTCCTGCCCAATCAGCGTCCACATAACAATCTATCGTTTCACATTTTTCATTCCTTTTAGAATGTAACCTTAAATCTCTAGTCCGGTACAAATATTTCAATATTCGCAAAGCATATTTAAAATGTGTCTCGCTACAACAATCTTGAAATCTACTTAGATAATTTACACTATAACTTATATCGGGTCTAGTATTTGTACTAATATACAGCAATACACCAATTAAATTCTTGTATCCAATATTCTTTCAATTTATCTCAGCTTTTTCAATTTTTAAATTTGTCTCCATAGGTGTACAGTACAATTTGCTGTCTTGTAATTTATATTTCTTTGCTAATAATTCGTTGTATTTTGTTTGGCTTAGTGTCATTTCATTTTTGATATAATCATACTCTATATTTAATCCAAGATATTCTTTTACTTCACCTAAATCTTTCATTTTAAATTTATCAGTTAATAACTTCTTTATATTTTGTATCTCCTTTTTGTTTTTACTACAGATTAACAAATCATCTACATATATTAGCAAATAAACAACATTTTCTCTCTCTCCATGAATATATAAGCACAATTCTACGTTATTCTTCTTAAAACCTAATCTCGTCACATCAAAACGCTGATACTAATCCCTCGGACTTTCTTTCAACCCATAAAGCGCTCTCGATATTTACAAACTCTATTCGTTTCGTCTGCATATCATATTCTTTGCAACATCACTCTCTTTTCTCTTTTATTTGCAATGTCCCATTTTTAACGCCTCTTTCCTTTCATTTTTTTATCTCTTTCTTTTCCTCGCTTCGTTTTACTTTTGTTACATTTTTCGCCCTTGTTCCTCGCAGATACTTCACCTTTCCTGCTTCTATCTTCGTCATTGCCCTTCTCCAATTTTCTATTCCTTTTCCGCTTCTTATAATTTTCTTCATTCTTACCATCTGCCCTATTTTCACAACAAATCGCCTCCTCAAATGTACAAGGGATATCTACACTACAATAATTTGCATGAATCTCACTGCTGTTTTCCTCTTCTGGATACCTTATTGGAGTTCTCTTATTACGTGTAGACCTCATAGGGATCTTTAAGATTTCAGAACTATTATCATTTTCATCTTCTATATTTTCTAACTTCCTTATTTATGCTGTCCAATAAATAATTACCTTTTCTATCATCGCTATCTGCATCGAATGAATTCTCCTCAAAACCGATACGTTTTGTGTCTGTTTCTACGACCTCTACATGTCTAGCTACTCTGCGACCTACTTCACTATATCCTAACAGAATTCCCATATCTGCCTTCTTATCCCATTTAGAAACTCTTTTTTGTTCTGGCCTTCCTACAAAAACTTTACTTCCATATAGATATAAATGTTCAACACTTGGTTTTCTCCAGAAGAATATTTCAAAAGGTGTCTTTCTCTCTACAGTGTTTGCTAGTATTCGATTTTTCAAGTATGCCGCTGTACATACTATTTCCGGTCAGTACTTTTTATGTACTTTCGCTTCCGTTAACAAGCAACGCGCCATGTCCATCACTGTTCTATTATATCTGTCCGCTGTTCCGTTTAATTCATGTACATAGGTAGGCAATTATTTATTATTATACCTTTATCTCTAGCGAATTTATAAATTCGATTGTTTAGGTATTCCCTTCTATTATCGCATCTTAATATTTTTAACCTCTTGCCCGCTAAGTTCTCAACCTCATTTACAAATTGTACAAGAGAATCAAAGACCTCATCTTTTGATTTTATACAATAGATCCTAGCTATTTTACTATAATCGTCGATAAATGAAATAAAATATTTCTCTCCATTTATTCCGGTAGTCTTAAAGGGACCGCACATGTCCGTAAGAACAATTTCCATTATCTCCCTAGCCTTAGCTCGATTATTTTTGAAAGGTAAGTTATGCATTTCACTTTCTATACACATCTTACATTTCAAAAATTCCTTTTCAAATTTATTCGGTATACCTGTCACTAGCTGCTCTTTACCCAAAATATTTAAGTATTTAAAATGTACGTGTCCTAGCATCCTATGCCATCTTTCTTTTTTACTCATACGACTACGTTCGGCACTGTTTACTAAGTGCTCCTTCCCTTTCAATATACTTTTCATTTTATATGTTCTATTGTCTTTGACCGCTACAGCTGTAAGTTTATTGTTTTCATCTATTATTTTTGTAATATTTCCTTTTGAAATAACCATATTATTATTATCCGTTAACTTGCCTAAACTAATCAAGTTTGCGGACATTTCTTTCACATAAAAAACTTTATTCATATTTATTTTATTTCGCTTTCCAAATGCTTCAAAATAGCTTATAACATTTCCTACTTTTGTTGCCTTTATCGATCTATTAACGCCCAAATATATATTTACCGGTTTTTTAAGGTCGATAGATTTGTCAAAATAATTTACATCATTAATTATGTGATCGGTACAACCGTTATCTAGTAGCCACATAATTTCATTATAACTTATCTCGTTCATCTCGCTGCTGTGTGCTGCGTGCGCCGTTGCCATCCATGTGCCTGCTCCTGAATTGCCATACTCGCTCGTGCCGGTTGCTGATTGACAATGGAAGTTTCCACGTCCCCTGCTCGTATAGCCTTTGTTTCCTCTTCCTCTGCTGCTACCACGTGTTGACCCACGCCAATAACTGTTACTGCATCCCGCATGGATGCCATTTTGACACTCTCTTGCAAAATGTCCCACTCTTCCACATTTGAAGCATCCTTCCTTTTTTGCAGCAAAGGCACTAGTTTCCATTTCTCCTCGATTTGATTTATCTTTCTTTTTCGCTATTTCTATTTTATTCCTCACGTACGCCACCGTTTGATTCTCTCCCTTCACTGCATCTATTATATCCGCTATGTAGCTATACTCTTCGGGTAACGCATTTAGCATGTAATTCAGCTTTTCCCTCTCACTCACTTGTGCGCTGGCACTTTTTAATTCATTTATTAATTTTTCAAAATCGCTAAAGAACGATGCTGAAACACTGTATTCATCGAAACTTATCCTCTCCAATCTCCTTCTGCACACGATCTGTAGTGCCGTCGACTCTCTTAAGTACATTTCGTCAAACTTTCTTATTATTTCATACGCTGTTTTTTCTTCACTAATATATTCTAATTGTCTATTTGAGATTGCACTATAAATTATATTTATCGCATTCAGATCCTTTTTGTCCCTACGTTCTTGATGGCAGGGTGCGCATGCCGTTCATGTATGGATAACCCTCTTTGGGTGTCGAAGCTCATGGGGCAGGCTTCGCATTTAAATAATCCATCTGTACTTGTGCTGGCGCCTTTATATTTCGGTAAATGGTACCTTGCTCCATGAAGCGTCGTCAACGATCTATTGCAATTTACATACCCCCATTGGATTTGGGTATCCACATGGTGAAAACTAAGATGTGCATCCAGGTCTGACAGTGTCACAAAGTAGAGGTAGACTTTCCTCTTCTCACAAACCGGACACGCCACTTTGTCCCCCACAAGCGGCCCGTGACTTTCGTATTCATGACCGTGGACATTGCCAAGTCGTCATTATTAGTCCCCTTCTGAGCGAATAAATCCGCCACAGCGTGACCAAGTGACGCTGCGTCCGAGGCTTCGTTATTTATGGTATCGAACTTTTCGCATAAATTTTGCTCCTTACATATTTCCATTCATTTCCAAATCATAAACCATAAACCATCCTGTCGTCATACATCCAATCTGGGATCAAGTTCCCTTACTAGCAAAATTCTTCTAGAGTTTCACGGTAAATCTGCCGTTAATCGGCAAGTCGATATTTATTGTTCGCCTTTCGCTCCTGCATCGCCGCACTCCGTTTAGCCATGCCAGCCGCATCCGGGAGACTATTCCCCACGCTGATGCGACTTAACATGTTACCGGCGGTACCACTGAGAGGTAGAAGTGCGATTTGGGCAGACGAGACCTAGATCTCGCCTATGTAACTATGACACTTATGTAGCCAGCGACAAGCCGTTAATTGGCGGCATGCCGTCTGGCGAGCTCGTGAGATCACAACACCTAACTAGCCCAGAAACACGTAGCTCCTCAAGTATACGCATAGGCCCAGCCACGAACAACTTTCCAGCACACGCGACTAAGTACCAGCGGCGTATTGCATTCCAAGCAAATGTGGCGGAGTGCCAGCGGCGTATCGTTTTCTTCATAACGTCTCTAACTAAATGACGAGGCAGTTGTTCACCTTTTTTGAAAAAAAACATAAAATCAATATGCAGCCAAGACCAGTAGCGTATTGCCTTTTGAACAAACACGGCTAATCCCCAGCGACATATTGCTTTTCAGTAGCGTCACTAATTAGATGACGAGGCCTTTGGAAACAACCTGTGGAACCTCAGTAGAGGCTCCATACTTCCGAGGTACCCCCTCGTAGGAAATTACAATTGTATAATTATTGACAAAAGCCAATTTCAATAAATAATTTTAGTAAGTTCATATTTACAATTCAAAAATAAATAAATTAATAAAATATATATAATAAATAAATAATTAATAAATATAAAATTTCTTACTGGTCTAAAAATATGTTCCCCATCTCTATGGAGCTCCTCAAGACATTCATAATAATCGTCTTAATTTCATTCTTATTCAATCCCAATTCATATAAAATTTCCTTCGTTTTGGTCGGGATAGCCCCTCTGCTGCCGAGCACAACGGCCAATATTGCACCTTCTCCCTGGCCATATGTAGACTTCAAAAAACTCAAGTATGGCCGGTATTTGCGGACCTTTCCTTATAAGGTCTTTGGAGGTAATCTCTGTTCTCATAGCGGACAGTTACGTCGACCACGAGAGGCCGTTCCTCGTTTTTAACGATGAGGTCCGGCTTATATTGATTACCTCTTACGTTTATAATAGGCTCGACAAACACCTCATTTAATTCCCTGAGTTTGCTTGCCAGGAACGTTTTAACTTCGTCGTGCCTCTTAATTCTGAGGCCCTTAGTGAATTGGCATAACCCTAGGACATGTCCTAAGGTCTCCGGTTGGGGATGGCACCTTCTATACGTTACATCTAGGTCTTTTTTTTTAACTGCCCTGTGCATCACATCCACGGCCTACCGCACTGTATCCCACGCGGCGCTTTATGTATTGACCGGGAACTTACCGATCTACATTAAAGTGCGAATGTTAAAGGGGATATATGAGAGAAGGAAGATCTATAATAGCTTAGCTGTTAGAAAGGAGGTGAGCGAGAGGTATGCGGAAATGAAAGAAGATCTGGAGGAAGTAAAAAAGAAGGCTTCAACGGAGTGGCAGGCGGAATGGAGCATTTATAATAAGGCTAATTTCACCAGGAATCTAATAAGTAATGCGTCCATATTCGCCAGGAATAGAAGAGACATCGACCACTTCACGATGCAAATGCTCACGGGACACGGCATCTTCAACAGCTACCGCAGGAGGATCGGTAAGGAGGTCGACACGAAGTGCTGGGACTGTCGAGGCCCGAATGACGGCGCCGAGCATGTCTTATTCGCGTGCCCTAAATGGATTGACAGAAGAACCGAGTTGGAGAACTTCCTGGGTGTCAGGATAAGCGTGGACAACTTGGTGGACACCGTAGTCACCAAGAATAAATACTGGAGGAAGTTCAGAGAGTTCTGTAAGGGCATAATGAGCTATAGAAGGGATATGGAGAAGGCGATGGAGTCAGCGAATAGGAGGAGTGGCATCAGTACGCGACGATAATATGCGGCGACAAGGTTGAGGACAACCCTGATGAATGCTGATCGGCTCTGCTGGGGTTGTCCGTGTCTAACAAATCAGAGGAAAGAGGAGGAGTTTTTAGTGGGTATGGCGATGTCACCTGGCCGAGTCTCACATAACCTGGTGACGCTGGTCACTGGGTATGCGTAAATGCATTTCCCCTCCTCGCGCAAAAAAAGGGTCCTTTTTAGTTCGTGCCAAAGTGGTTTTGGTGCCAGAGGTGTTAGTCCG
Organism: Bombus impatiens; assembly: GCF_000188095.3. Classification (NCBI taxonomy): domain Eukaryota; kingdom Metazoa; phylum Arthropoda; class Insecta; order Hymenoptera; family Apidae; genus Bombus; species Bombus impatiens. The sequence goes on from NT_176940.1 coordinate 44,942, forward strand.
GAATCGCAAGGCATCGATAAACCTTTTTTGGGGAGTTATGTAGGACTCGGCAGATGACGTCGCCCTACCCACTAAAAATCCCTCCTCATGTCCTATTATTTCGGTACTGAAGGTTCCAACCCGGTACGGTCATTCGACATTACTTCGGGTTAGCCTCTACAAGCGCGTACCCTCTTCATCCTTCTCTCCTCTAGTCATTCAGCCATCCTTCCATCTTCCACTCTTCTCATCCTCTCCATCTCCCTTCCCTTCCTTAGCCGACAACACATCGCCTTTGTACATAGAAAGCTAAACTTCCTCCATAGGCCCTCCTCCGCGGCAATTTTTTCCACAACCCGATTCTCGATCGCAAAGTCTTCGCCGATCTCGGCCTCCAACTCAACCCTCTCTGCCGCCCATCTGGGGCACCAGAACAGGACGTGCTCCGTATCATCTAACTCCGCTCCGCAATCCCAACAACTGGTGTGACTCTCCTTACCGATCCTATGTCGGTACCAATTAAAAATTCCGTGTCCTGTGAGTATCTGCATCGTCTCGTAGTTGATGCTCCTTCTCTTGTTATAAAACACCAACAGGTTCCTTGTCCAGTTGTAGGGATTGTGGAGTAGCTACTCCAGCCCCCACTTCACTTCCACTTGCGTCTCCAATTCCTTCATCTCCTCCATCCAAATGGAAGCCGCCTCCTCCGGGTTCTGGTTATACCTCTTCTTCACTTCATACTGCCTCCACCGCAGCCAGGCCTTGATATGGATCGGCATGGTCCCCGTAATCACACACAATGCTCCATGCGCGACCGTGCGGTAGGCAGTGAACGTGCGGATCAACGCCGCCCTTTGCGCCCTCCTTACAATCTTCCTATTCTTCTCCCTCGTCAGGGATGTGGCCCATATTGGAGCACCATACAGCACCACGGACTCCCAGACACAGTAGTACAATCCTCTGACTGCGTCTTTTGGTCTGTTCACGTTCGGCAGGAGGCACCGTATGGCTCCCAGAAACCTGTCTGCCTTCTCCACTGCTGCTTCAAGGTCGGGGG
>NT_176940.1:45985-68016 GCF_000188095.3 Bombus impatiens
GGGGGGGGGGGGGAGAATCCCCTAGCACTGTCCAGCATCACTCATAGGTACTTCACTACCCTGCTAGTAGAGATCTCCCCCCCCATTCCCCACGTCAAAGCTAAAATCCATTGGGATCCTCTTCCTCGTCAGAAGGATCACCTCCGTCTTCTCCCCGGCTAAGTGAAGTCCCGCTTCACTACACCAACTGGTGGCCACGTCGATAACCGCCCGAATCTTCGCCTCCATCACCCTAGCTCCCTGACGTTGAGAAGCACCGCCAGATCGTCCGCGAAAGCTACCACCTCCGCTTCCTTATCCCGATCCGGCATCTCCAGCACCCCGTCGTACACGAGATTCCACAGGAGCGGTCCTAAAACCGACCCCTACGGTACTCCCGCATAAACGTTCCTCCTTACGACACCGTTCCGGGCATAAAGTAGTATTCTCCTCTCGGCCAGGTAATCCTGCATAATCCCCAATAGCCGTCCTGGCAGCCGCCTCCTTACAAGCTCTTCCTTGATCTTCCTCCAACTCAACGTGTTGAAGGCGTTTTTCACGTCAAGGGCGACCATTACACACACCAGGCGCTTCCTCCTACACTCTTCCACTACCGCAACCGTCCTGTCCAAGGCCTCGATGGTTCCTCTTTTCCTCCTGAACCCATACTGGGAAGGGATCCCATCCGATGCTCTTTTCCATGAGCATCTTAATCGTGTGCTCCCAGACTTTGCTCAACGCCGGCAGTATACTAATCGGCCTATACGCCGAAAATGTCGTCATATCGCGGCCGGGTTTAGGTATCAACACAGCCCTGGCCTCCTTCCACACTGCCGGTATCCTTCCTCTCCTATTAATGCCGTTGAGCATGTCCAGGAGCACCCCCGGTCTTCTCGCTGCTAACACTCTTATCACCTCGCCAGGGATCCCTTCCACTCCAACGGCCTTCTTCGGGTTGCATCTCCCGACGGCTATCATCATTTCTCCTTCCGTTATCTCCAACTCTTCATCCCCGCCGTCGGGCGATGCAATCGGTGTATCTCCTACAAACTCTTCCTGACCATGCGGTCGCAATATGGGCCTGGTGACGAAGAAGTCGTCCAGGATCCCCGCCACTCTTTCCTTTCCAAGGGGCTCATCTGGTGTAAGCTGCATCAATTTCTTCCTGATCACACGATACGGCCTGCCCCACGGATCATGATCCAATGTGGCGCAGAACCCCTTCCAGCTCTCCTCCTTACTTTGTTCAATCGCCCTCTTCAAACGCCTTCTCGACTCCTTAGACTCGGCTACCAGAACCGCCGCCTCCTTCTTACGGGCCGCCACCGCTCGCTGGGCTCTTCTTCTCGCTTTGTGACTCGCCTTCCTCAGCTCAGCGATCTCCTCGTTCCACCAATAATTCATTCTTCTTCTTCCTAGTGCCGGGTACCTGTTTTTCAATTCTGCGGCACACGTGCGCTCCAGACTCTTCTGTAATCGCTCCCTGCATGCCGCTTCGTCATAATTACAAACCTCGTCATTGTAAAACTCGTCAAATCTTTCCAGAAATTTGTCCGCCTCCATATTCTTCGTCGCGAATTTGTACGCCCCACCAACCACCCGCTTAACACCACTCGCAAACACGTGCATTATATAAAAATGGTCAGAGGCTGAGTACCAATCCAGAACGGTGCTCTTCCTCCAATCCAGCACCATTCGTCTACTAATACACAATATATCCGAGAAACTAGTCCTTCCATTTCTCAGAAAGGAGTAGTTTCCCGTCGTCCTTACCGGCAGTAACTCTCTTCTTGTGATCACGTCCAGCAGGCATGTTCCCCTCCATTCCGTCCTATTGCCACCCCATACTCTCGCCTTGGCGTTAAAATCACCGGCAACCATCCTCCCCTCCTTCAGAACACAATCCAATTCCGCCAAGTAGGCATCAAATCCATGCCTAGTCGTGTTTGGGGAACAATACGCACTGACGCAAAACACATCACCGACCCTAACGCCTACAATCCCAGTCTTACGGACCAGGGTCTCGCTGATCGCGTGTCTGCCGTTGAGCAGGGTGACCCATATGGATGCATCCTCGCCCTCGTCATTAAACCACCACGACAATTGCCTATAGGGCTCAGAGATGACCACAATGTCCACCCTGCTCTCACACACATACTGCATCATCAGGTCTTGCGCAAGCCTGCACCTATTTAAATTAATTTGTAACACTCTAATTGCGTCCCCGTCTGAAGCTAATAATACCAAGGCGTACCACTGGGCACGCCAACGAACCGGTTATGTGCCTGACATTCGCTCCTCCCATCTTCACGCACATGGCACATGTTGGCTCACTGGTGCACTCGCTCATGACGTGCTCCGAGCTACCGCATTTCCTGCAGAGCTCCCTCCCGGCACTGTACACTGTACACCTTGCCTCCACTTGCCCCAGCATGTGGCATCTGAAGCAGCGCTGTACGTTACTCAGTTGCCTTATGGAAGCAACTGTCAGCTCTTCCTCCTCCTTCTCCTCGCTTTCTGCTCCCCACACTGTTCTAAGGAGGACAGGATACCCTTTATCACGTTCCTCGCCAACTGCACCGGTGGCCCTTTCCTAGGTATCACAGGCGTGGTGAAGTCGCTGTCCCTTACACCGTAGGAACCGTCCAACTCCTCCGCCACCTCCACCTGAGCTCTACCTCCAATCGTCGGGCTTCTCTGGAGCTTCTCTTCTACTCTCTTCTCCCTCGGGATTACCGATATGGTGATATTCTCATTCAAGCTGATATCCGCCACCTTCCTCGGCTTCTCCCCACCTAGTGATAGCTTCCTCGTCTCTCCTTCCTTATCTCCTTTCTCCCCGGTAGCAATTACCGTACGAGGGGATGCCCGAGGATCCACCTCCCCCCGCCGTTCTTCCAGTCGCATGATGACCGTCGGGTCGAACCTGGGAAGCTACTCGAACTCCCGACGGGGCCTGGGGGCTGCGAAACCCCCTGCGCCGTAAGTTTCAATCCTTTTCTCGTCTTATCCATATTTATTATAATTGTAATTTATCGTCCATGTGAATCGCCAGGTCGTCAACATCCCGTTGTAAGCCATCCAAACATATCCAAACATAGCCAATAAACTCGCCGTGTCGTCAACAAGTTAGCAGTCCGGCATAATAAATAAATAATAATAATAATATTAAGGTCCAACTAACCTTATTGTCACTATTTAAAACAGTCTACTAACTAAATTATCCATTAATTAGATTGTCAACATCCCGTTGTAAGCCATCCAAACATATCCAAACATAGCCAATAAACTCGCCGTGTCGTCAACAAGTTAGCAGTCCGGCATAATAAATAAATAATAATAATAATATTAAGGTCCAACTAACCTTATTGTCACTATTTAAAACAGTCTACTAACTAAATTATCCATTAATTAAAAACCATTAATGAAACTGATCATATCTACGAATAAATAAATAAATAAACACAAAATCCATACACATCTAGGTGCAGGGCATCGTAGTGTCCTCAATAAATATAATAAATATAATTATATAATCTTAAAGATTTACAATATTCAAGCTAACTAACGCCTGCGCTTCGATAAGAGACCCGACGATGCATACGCAGATCGCCACACGCATAACTAGATATATAGTACAAAACGATATACAATCAACTGGCTAAATAAATAAGTAAATAATAATAACTAAATAAGCTAAATAATAAATAATAAATAATAAATAAATAAATAACCAGCATAACCAATAATAAATAATAAATAGATAGATAACTCAACAAATAAATAAATAAATAAATGAATAAATAAATAAATAAATAAATAAATAAGCCAGTAGCATCTAGTTAATAAATAAATCGAAAAATATAAGTGGGAATGCATATACCTGCATACCCCAACCTACACAACATGGCAAAACTCAAATAAAATAAAAACCTCCACGTGCGCAGCACCCTTCATATTTATTTATTCTCATTTATCCACTTATTTCCCACGGAAGTTCGGCTCGAGTGGCGAAATAAATAGAATAAATAGAACAAATAATCTAATATAATGAAATACGGTATATAATTAGAACTCTGGCCGACCCGATTTTATTTCTTCCTAATAGGAACTTAAGTCGAGCCAGCCGTACATAGTCTAGTGTGCTGCCCGTAAGGTGGCGACGCCACGCATCGGCGCGACGAACTACCTCGCCTGCGCATCGCTCGGCTCCACACGTGCATCCTGCCGCTACCATTAATAATGGCGTCAGATCTATCCATGTGCACGTCTCGATATTAAAGAAAAACGCGTATTTCTCGTATTTCACGTTGTCGTGCAACGCGAGTGCAACATCACATCCAGTGATGCTCGATAACCATTCTTACACGCCGTTGCGTTCGAATTACCAACTCTACGACGAATAACCTACCAGTAAGTACCGTGTCTATACGTGTATACGTGTGTGTTCGTAATTAATAAAAATAAAATAATAAATTGTCACAATATATCGATCCAATACCACGTGAATAAAGGTCCCGCGACGCGTGAATATCTTACTTAAACGTCTCTTCTTATGATATTTACTTATAATGATAGTGACCGCGCCAGATAACCTCCATTCCCAAACAGAGAATGAATGGGAGAATGACAGCCGAGCCACACGCGAAATGGAGCGTACTCTCTAAATGCACGCAGCCTTCGTATTTTAACAAAAACATGCAGTGTAAGTAAGTATACGTAAGTAATATTATTACTACTTACAGCCCTCCGCATAACCTTATCCGTCCACTGCATCGCATATCGAGCCACACTCCTCCAGCACACTCCTCCTGGCAGCACTAAAACTGCCAACCTCACGATCACTAGAAACACCACTGAGATCACTGTAGAAGCCACCTGCATAAGTTTTGTCAGAGACCAGGCTACGTCGCTAAAAAATTTATGTGCTCTATCTTAACTCGTACCAGCTCACGACACAATTATCGACAAGATTTACCCTGCCTCTAGCAGTAAGTACTACCCTCTTATATAACTATGCATAAAAACAAATAAATATAACTACACTATGCCTAATTTCAATTACTTAAATATATATAAATAAATAAAGTAGATAAAACAACATAGAAATAAAATAAAATAAAATCTCCACCTACAGGGTTTAAAGAACAACAACACCATCTCAATTCAATTTAATAAGCAGTATGAACCACCAGTCACAATACCCTTTATTCTATATTATTACAGGAATCGCCACCTCCTTACAATATCACTGCTTCATAGAAGCAGTCAAGGTAAAATACAAAAGACTTAAAACTAGTCAGTCGCTGTAAGTACACTATAATCGCTTAATCTAAAAATAGCCTATTCCATTATAAAGTATCTACTAACTATCCTTATAAACACCCTTTTACTGTCATTTAATATAAATAATGTAAATAATGTAAGGTAGCCACCTGTCACAATAATCCTCGTTATATCCTATTTCAGGTATCACAACCTCCTTCGCAGTATACACGCAGCCTCATATACCAGGTTCGTCCCACTCGTTCACTTATGAATAAGAATACAAGAACACTTAAACTAGGCAGTCTAGTAAGTAGAACTAAAACTCTTAATCTAGAAATTACTCTGTCGCATGTATAAAATTAATGATACTATAACTAATACGAAATTCCACCTCCCAATATAATTCTTTGTTTCTACCTACAAATCGAGAACTCAATTGCACATCCCATCGCCTTCTTTATCAAAACTTTACCTCATAAGGGTACGTACTTCTTCATTATATACTATATTAATACATGGGATAAATAATCATCTAATCGTCTAAGAGTCGTGATAACTAATCGACAGCTCGTTTCTTTATTTACAGATGACGACTCATCGACTCTACACTAAAGCACCATAAAAACCTTATCACAACCATCTATAAAGGCCAATAATTATACCTACAGCATGCTCACCTATCATACTAAATAACACTAAATCTCTATCATACCGTGTAAATAGTCCATTGTTAAAAATAACAGTAGATATTACAATGAGATACACATCATGACGATCGTTCATAATCTATTTCAGATATCGAATCACATTCACCTATCATTACACAATCCAGGAACTAACTCCCTCCAACTCTAGAAAGTAAGTACATCCTGCTATATACAAAACTAAGTAGTACTTCAAATATTAATAAATAGGATAAATACTAATCGACAACTCATTTCTTTATTAACAGATAACAACTCGTCGACTGACAAGAACAACATAACCTACAAACTTCGAACTATATCCCTTCACAACGAGGCATTTTATAACTTTTTCCCGCACTTCTCCGTTCTAAACTGCAACGCCCCTTGTAAACAACACCACTAGATACACACCTACAATAAAGATATAATAAAAATATAATCCTACACTCACATAATTTATCCAACCGCAATAATTTATCCAAGCACACATCCCACTTATGAAAATTGTATTTTACACACACTCCAACCACATTTAATCATTCCCGCAGTCCCAGCAAACTCAACATCCCCTTCGTTTTGTATTATATAATGTAAACATCATCGTCCTAACCGCCTATAACCTAGACTAATAATTTTCTAATTTTCCCATATATTAGTTACAGGCAGCTAAGACACTCCACTTATCGATATTCACGCGTCACCGTCGCCTTATTGTCCACTAAAAGGGGTCAAAAACCTAACCGCCTCTTCCGAATTTATTATCATAATCTAGTCATCGTCCGTTACACTACTAACATTTATTTATTACAGCGTCACTCCACCACTCTCTTACATAATTATTTCCACTCTATCGCACTTGCTACTCATTTTTATATTACTACGAACACACACCTCACATTTTTATACCGAAAAAACGCGACATAAAATTCACTTAGAGGGAACGCGCCGAAACACGTCTTCTCCCTACGACGTCCCGAGCCGAACATCGATAGACATCGATCTGGAAGGTTTCAATAAATAAACCTGGAAGGTTTCAATAAATTGTGCTCTTTTAGCCACACGTTGCCAAGCTTTTCTTTTGCGAAGTCAGCCACTCCTTGTCCCTGACTTCTAAGCTCAGCCCATTGCTTCACGCGTTCATCCTTAAATCTCTTGCTGGCCTTCTCAATGTCCTCTGAAGTAGCCGGCCAATTAATCCTCAGTGAGTTGGCAATTTTCTTTAACTTCTTATCTGTGTTCTCGCCGATCAAGCTCGCTGCCGCTGGATACATTGATTCTTTTATTTTTGACGCGCTCCTTAGGGTACCGAGTTTTACTATATGCTCAAATCTCAATAACCCTAGACCTCCATAATTTCTAGGGGCGTAAAAGAACCCGGTAGCAGTTAATTGTACTAAGTGCAGAATTGATTTAATCTCCTGTCTGACCTCGCTATCCATAAGTTTTACAACACCGTCTCCTGGTGGATTTATTAAAAGCTGGTAAATAAATCGAGGGAAAATATATTTTGTTAATAATTCTATTTTCTGGTATGGTTTCAAGGAGAGTTTGCGGTCTCTCCTCACCATGCTCAGGATTTCAGGCACAGCTATGCCACAGTGGACGCCTTTCCAGGGCCTAATCTTTGCGCCCAGATACCTGAATGCTTCCTCTGGGTTCACGTCTGGTATTTTATCTGAGCCAATTTTGATGTCTGGGTCCTTGATGAACCAGGTGTCCTTTTTTGTTACCACCTGGAATGTTTGGCTCTTATCTATTGATATTCTCATTCCCAGACTATCCAGGTATCTGTGGAGCTCGTCCACTGTGCTTCCCTCTCATCTTCACCAAGTAATACGATATCATCGACGAAGGCCAGCACAGGGATTTTACTTCTTTCGTTAATAATAACACCACCGGTCTTTGTGTTTATTCTTTCTAAAAGCGGCTCGAGGCACAGATTGAATAACAGTGGTGACAACGGGTCACCCTGCTTAACCCCTCTGAGGACTTCGATCTCGACCCCTATATTATCCTTTGCCTTTATAGTTGTTCTGCATCTCGTGTACATCTCGACAATTATGTTGATTATACTGGTCGGTACGCCTTTCCGCACCAGGCAAGGTCTTAATGCCGAATATGGAATTGAATCGAAGGCTTTGGAGATGCCCACAATTGTGAATACCCCTCCTCGATTTCTTTTACAATGATCAAGAGCTGCATTCATGAGTTCTATATTCAATTTACATCCACTTTCGGATGTAAATCCTTTTTGCCTTACATTCTGAGTAATACCACTCCGGAGCCGTCCATCGAGAATCGACGAGAACATTCTACTCAGGACAGAACTGATGGTAATTGGTCACCAATTCTCAACACTGCTAGAATCTTTATTGGGCTTTGATATTAACGTAGTCCTATTCTGCTTCCATAGGATTGGAAAATAGGAACTAAACCATAGCATGTTGAAGAATTTGGCGAGTATTGCGGACAGGCCTGGTATCAATAAATTTTCTTTTAGTAACCCATCTGGACCTGCCGCAGACTTCTTCCTGAGTTTCTTAATCCTTTTTTTTGCGCGAGGAGGGGAAAATGCATTTACGCATACCCAGCGACCCGCGTCACCAGGTTATGTGGGACTCCAGGTGACATCGTCATACCCACTAAAAACCTCTCCTCTTTCCTCTGATTTGTTAGACACGAACAACCCCAGCAGAGCCGATCAGCATTCATCAGGGTTGTCCTCAACCGTGTCGCCCCATATTATCGTCGCGTACTGGTGCCGCCCCTCCTATTCGCAGACTCCATCGCCTTCTCCATATCCCTTCTATATCTCATTATGCCCTTGCAAAACTCACTGAACTTCCTCTAGTATTCATCCCTGGTGACTACGGTGTCCACCAGGTTGTCCACACATATCCTGATTCCCAGGAAGTTCTCTAGCTCGGTTCTTCTGTCGATCCACCTAGGGCACGCGAATAAGACATGCTCGGCGTCATCATTCGGGTATCCACAGTCCCAACACTTCGTGTCGACCTCTTTACCGATCCTCTTACGGTAGCTGTTGAAAATGCCGTGTCCCGTGAGTATTTGCATCGTGAAGTGATCGATGTCACTTCTATTCCTGGCGAATATGGTCGCATTGCTTATTAATCTCCTGGTCACATTATCTCTATTATACATGCTCCATTCCGCTTGCCACTCCGTTGAGGCCTTCTTCTTTACTTCCTCCAGATCTTCCTTCTTTTCCGCCTGCCTCTCAATCATCTCCTCTCCAACAGTTGAGGTCTCATGAATCTTCTTTCTCTCGTATATCCCCTTCAACATTCGCACTTTGATGTAAATCGGTAAGTTCCCGGTCAATACACAAAGCGCCGCGTGGGATACGGTGCGGTATGCACAGGGCAATTCGTTGCGCCCTTTTTATGATTTTGTTTTTCGCATACTTCATCGCATCAGCCCACACAGGCGCACCGTATGTTATTATGGATTCCCACACGCTATAGTATAGCCTTCTTGCCAAACCAGGCGGGCCCTTAATATTCGGTAGGATTCCTCGTAATGCTCCTATCTTGATTCCCGCTTTATCGCACACCGAGGCAATGTGCTTGTCAAATTTCCCATTCGTGTCTATCATAACGCCAAAATATTTCGTGGCCTCTACCGTGTTGATAGCCACGCCGTCCACATTCAAGCCTATAACTTTGGGCACCCTCATGCCCGTAATGAGGATCACTTCCGTCTTCTCCTTAGCCAGCGTCAAACCCACTCTTGCACACCAATCGCACACTGTTCTCATGACCTCCCTTACTATTCCGCTAACTCCTTCGTTTTTATTCACAGCGCATGCGATTGCCAGGTCATCTGCAAACGTGACCACCTTAAACATTACCCTGCTATCTAGCCTTTCCAATAACCGATCGTAGACTATGTTCCATAGGAAAGGCCCCAGCACAGATCCTTGCGGTACCACAGCCGCAACCAGATACTCCACCGTACCAAACTGGTTGCTGACGATTATCCTCCTATCCGTCAGGTAATTTGTTACCAGTCTAATGATCTTGCAAGGCAGCTTCCTTCTGGTCAGTTCGTCAATAATGCTGTTTCAACGAAGGGTGTAGAATGCATTCCTGATGTCCAACGCAATCATCAAGCATACCATCCTATTCTTCTTGCAGGTGTCCGCGAATTCGGGTGGGATCACAGATGAAGTATCTGGGACTCACCATCGACAGCCAGTGGACGTTCGAGCCGCACTTCGACTCACTGATCCCGAAGGTGTCAGCGGCTGCTAATGCCCTGTGCGGCCTACTACCGAACATCGGCGGGACCGGAGACGCGGTGCGCCGATTTTACGAGGGCGTCGTTCGGTCACGAGTGATGTACGGGGCCCCAGTATGGGCGGACGACCTGATGATGGCAAGCCGTCGCAGCATTCTGCTCCTGAGAAGGCTGCACAGAGTGACCGCCATCAGAATAACGTGACCACCTTAAACATTACCCTGCTATCTAGCCTTTGTTCCACGATAACCGATCGTAGACTATGTTCCATAGGAAAGGCCCCAGCACAGATCCTTGCGGTACCCCAGCCGCAACCAGATACTCCACCGTACCAAACTGGTTGCTGACGATTATCCTCCTATCCGTCAGGTAATTTGTTACCAGTCTAATGATCTTGCAAGACAGCTTCCTCCTGGTCAGTTCGTCAACAATGCTGTTCCAACTAAGGGTGTTGAATGCATTCCTGATGTCCAATGCAATCATCAAGCATACCATCCTATTTTTCTTGCAGGTGTCCGCGAATTTAATCACCTGTGTAATCGCGTCCACCGTACTCCTTCTTCTCCTGAACCCATATTGCCCCCTATGAAATGGGTCCATTCCCATAGATCTTTCGATAATCAACATGAGACATTTCTCCCACACTTTGCTCAAGGCCGGGAGTACACTTATTGGGCGGTAAGCATTAGGGAGCTTAGGGTCCCTACCCGGTTTACTGAGCAATATGACTCTCGCTGTTTTCCAGCATCCCGGGATCCTACCAGAGTCTGTAATACTGTTAATCACCTTAGTGATAAGCTCTGTTCGGTTGTATACTAGCAGCTTAACAGACCCCATCTATTCCCACCGCCTTTTTTCCATTTATTCTACCAATGATTTTTTTTAACATCCTCCCCCTCAAACTTCGTGTTATAGGTGATATCCTCCCTGTCATGCTCTTCGACCTCCCTTAGCTCCGGTCTGCGTCCTATGATGAACAAGCCTTTTAAAATTTCTTTCACCTTGTTAACAGGCATGTCATTTGGAAGTCCTTTCTTGCTACATCTGTTCATAATCGTGCGATACGGCTTTCCCCGCGGGTCCCTTTCTAGTATTTCACAGAATCCGGCCCAGGTTCTCTTTTTACTCTCAGCTATTTCATTCTTCAGCTGTCTTCTTAATCCCTTGTAGTTACTAATATGGGCTTCGATCCCACTGTCCTCCTTCTTCTAGGAGACTTCTTCATCGTCGCGTCGTCGCCAGCGGCGGGCCCGTAGGTACTGTCTTCGGGCCCGGACGCATCTCTCCCTCAGCTCCGCGATGTCAGAGTTCCGCCAGTAGACTGCCCTGCTTCGCACCGTGTGGCACGTGGCATGGATGCGTCGCAGATTGCTGTCATGGCTCGGCGTAGGTTCTCGGCCTTCTCTTCCACGTCTGTTTCGGTTGTCGTCGTCGGGGCCTCCCAGCTCCAAGCTGTTGCTATGGCAGCCGCCCGGAGTAGATCCCCGTTCATCTCCTTAACCTTCCATCTTGGCGGTGGGCGTGCGTGTCCTTTTCTCGACGGGCCGCGACCATCGCCTGTAGTCCACGTTCGGGATCCAGGTGTGTCTGCCTCCATGAATATGTAGAAGTGGTCCGAAAGTGTCTCGACCCCTTCAGCTACTCTCCAGCCTGAGATCCTTCTGAATGCATCGAGGCAGGCCCATGTGATGTCGACGATGGAGCTCCCTCTCCACGCCACGCAGGTACGGGTCGAGCCCCTATTCACCAATAGAAGTCCAAGTCCCGCGGCCCAGGTTGACAGCGTGCGGCCGCGCGCGTTGGTCCTAGCGTTCCCCCATTCCGTGAAGTGCGCGTTGAAGTCTCCTAGGACGAGTACTTTCCGGGGAAGTCGTCGCCTAACGCAGTCGCTAACCCCGTCCAGGAATTCCTCGAACGCTGCCCATCCGCTGTTAGGTGACGCGTACACTCCCACCACCCCCATCCCTGCCCACTCGACCGCGACGTATCCGTTGCCGCGCTCCAGCAGGGCTCCGTGGGCGAACGCCCCCGGCGTTGATGTCCAGGTGACAGCAACCATTTCATCCGTATCTCCGACCCATTCCGGAGAATCCAGAACTCTGTATGGTTCTGCCACGAACGCTAGGGCGACCGTGCTTTCCCGAATGGTTTGATAGAGCAGGTATTGCGCTCGCCTTGACCTTCCCAGGTTAGTCTGGAGGATGCGCATTTTCAGTCCCTTAGTGTCGTCACTTCTATGGCTTCCTCCGTGCCAGCTTCTTTGTTCACAGGCGTAGGCTCTCCTTGCGACGGGGAGCCTTTCTCGTTGTCGCTTGCAGCTGTGGATCCGCGAGTGGCTCCTTTTGTTCCTTTCTTCGGAGGGCGGGGGCAGGCTGGTCCACCCATCCTGTGCACAGATGGTGCTTCAAGTGCCTCGCAGAGCAGGCTCCCGGCAGTGCATGCTTTCGCTTGGTGCCCTGGTTTTCCACATCTGTAGCATAGGTGCCCCTTGTCCTCCTTGGAGGTGCAAGTCTTGCTTACGTGTCCAATCTCCAGGCACTTGTAACACTGTAAAGGTCTTCGCTCGATGGCTTCAACCTTCGCTGTCGATCAATCTATGGCGACCTTGCCAGCCTGGGCCAGTTTCCTCACTGCACCTGCCGGGATTCTCCATGCACCTGGAATCTGGGAAACGGGACCAGCCGTCTCTAAACGCGGCAAGCGACGACGGCCTGGTATACCGCCGCATATTCGTCATGGACAGGGACTCGAAGATCTCCTTCCTAGTGGACACCGACGCCGATACATGCGTATACCTGCACAACAAAATACACGGACCCGCGAACAGAAGCGAGTACGAACTGTTCGCGGCCAACGGGACGCGGATCGCGAAATACGAGATCATCGGATTCGTGGAAGAAAGCCTTCGTTAGGAAAGTGAGGGAAATGGGCGTTGCTGTTAATTGGTTAATCTCTAGGTTGGTGGTTGAGGAAGAATGCTAACTGCTCTCAAGAGAAAGTTGCTAGCGGGAAATATCGTACGTGAGAAAAACCAGATTTCCCGTATCTTTCCGTAGTAGATAATAAATTTAGGGAATACTAAGACAAAGACTATTTGTTCGTTTCAAGAACCTTAGCTAAAGAAATCCTAAGATTTATACCGGGTCCTTAAGCTAGTTGCAAGTATACTATGAAAATGTTTCGACATCTGGCAATCATTTTGTCCGAAGGATAGGGTCTACAGTGACGAGCAAAAGTGTAAACACACTCCGCTGATTTTATGTTAAAGGCGATACTACGACTAATTTTTCAAGTGATCGGTAAAGATTAGGTACCAGTAACTACAAGATACGTCTGTTTAACGAAATGTAGTGGTTCATTTTCATTAACATTAATAATGTACAGAATATTTTATAATAATTGTGTTTTGGAACAATGTTTACAGTTTTGCACGTTTCGTCAGAAACGTTTATGATAGCATGTAAATGTCAATAATCAATAAGGGAAACGAAACTGTCAATAAGCACTGATTGTCCACTGTTTCGCAGTCAACTGTTCCACACCATTGCTAGATTAGTTTTCAATTTGATATGCTTAATCCAAGATAAAGCCACTTAGTGAAGATAAAAAGAACAGTATTATTTGTTTGTGTGATAAAGGTTTATCGTTGCGGCAAATTGCAGAGAAATGTGGTGTCAGTCATACGATAGTTGCAAAAATAAGAAAAAAGTATGTTGCCCTCGAAAACTGGAACTATTTCTATGACACATTCTCATCCACAGTGGACCGCAATGAAAATCTAACAACGGTCCAAAAGTTCCAACATCTTCGATCATCCATAACTGGAAGGGTCACACGGAGTATCCAATCATTGGAACTCACAGAAGCCAATTACTCGATCGCTCTTAACACGTTGAAGGAGAAATTTGACTGTCACCTCAGGATCTGTATGCGTCATTGGGAGTTGATACGCAATTATCCCGAAATGAAGAAGGAAACTCCAGAAGCCATAGAGGATTTGCTGGAAACCGTCAGCGTAAATCTCAAGGCGTTCGAAAAATTAGGTGAGCCTGTAACATCAAATGTGATGATTATCGAGTTGCTCGCGTCGAAATTACCTTCGTCCAGCATGCGTAAGTGGCAGCGCACATTACCAAACAAAAGAGTGCACTCCTACCAACATCTGATAGATTTTCTGCAAACACGCGCAAACGGAAATCAACTCCTCTCTGAAGTAAAGGAGACAGAAGGGTCAACCCATAAACATGACCGTCACCGACAAAACGTACCGCATGAGCGAACCTTCACTACAACCAGCAGGACGTTGGTGTATCTGACCTGCAAAGGATCCCATGAAATAAAACACTGTAAGGTCTTCAAAACTAAATCGGCAACGAAATGTTTTCAAATCGTAAAAAGGGCATCGCTATGTACAAACTGCCTAGGCAGAGGACATTCGCTTACACAATGTACAGCGGGTTCGTGTCATATATGCGGGCAACGCCATCATACTTACCTACATGGAGAACAAACTCAAGTCATTTCACGGTCGTCGAGCGGTCGGTCGTCGAGCAGTGTTGTCGAGCAGTCGGTCGTCGAGTAATCGGTCGTTAAGCGGTCGATCATCGAGCAGTCGGTCATCGAGTCGGAGCAAAAGTGACTAAACGAACAGACTACAAAAAAGGAGACCGAGTTAATAAATACCTCTCCAAACGTCACACTGCATCATGATCTGCTGGTCACAGCAAAGATCAATGTTTTAAACAAAAGGGCATTACCAATCCGAGCCAGAGCTTTGCTAGACACTGGATCTAGTATGAATTTCGTGACTGAGAAATTCGCAAACTCCCTCGATATGAAACGAAGGAGATGTACGGTCCCAATCGGTGCCCTCGACAACTTGACTACGATCGCGAAGAGCCGGATAACGGCAACCATTGCTTCTATAGATGGCAAATATGAGCGTATAGTAACATTCGTGATAATTCCGACAATATCACCACTAGTTCCAGATCAACCAATCGATCGGTCCGCAATCCAGATACCCAAAAATCTAAGATTAACCGACCCAGCATTCCACAGACCAAGCCCGATTGAAATATTATTAAGCTCGGGACCAACTTTAGTATCATTATGTGTCGGGCAGATCAGAATTGTGTTTGCAAAAGACTCGATTCGGTTGGGTTATCGGGGAGCCCACCCGCCCAATCGGATATACACTCTTTTCACGCTACCACAACCGACATACAAGCGGATCTCGCACGTTTTTGGGAAATCGACGAGGGACCACCCACCATACATTTTTCAGAATCGGAAATACAATATGAGGAAACCATGTCCAACGAAACAAGGAAGGGCGATACATCGTCGCCCTGCCATTCAACGAGAAGCTTCCCACGTTTGGGACGTCAAGGTCCGTTGCAATGAATAGGCTCGCCTCTCTCTATCGCCAATTCCAACGCGACAAGCAATTCGAAACCGCGTATAGTACAGTGATCCAAGAGTATTTAGACTTGGGTCACATGACGAAGATTACGAATAACCGTCCCTCAAACAATTGTTATTACTTGCCGCATCACGGTGTGATAAAGGAATCGAGTGATACCACTAAACTTCGGGTTGTGCTCGACAGGGAGGGAGTCTCCCTCAACGATACTCTGTATACAGGACCTAAACTACAAGATCTGGTTGAAATTCTATTGAGATTCCGATCACATCAATATGTCCTAACGGGTGACATTGAGAAGATGTATCGACAAATCCTAGTACGTCCAGAAGATCGGAAATATCAACTGATTCTATGGCGTAATTCCAACGGGGAAGTCGAAACATATCAACTCAACACCGTGACATTCGAACTATCGGCTGCCCCATACTTAGCCATACTTAGCCCTACGATGCCTAAAACAGTTAGCAGACGACGAAAGACATCGATTCCCGCAAGCATTATCGGTTGTACAGCGTGATTTCTATGTCGACGGCGCCCTCACCGGGGCCGATACAAAGGAAGAATTATTATCGGTAAGACACGAACTCACGGACCTTCTCAGATCGGCCGGCTTAAACATCCGGGAATGGGCATCCAACGATACGGACATACTGCGAGGAGTATCCGAAAGAGACACAAATTGAAGACTACAATTGGGTGAGTCATAAACGTTAAAAATATTAGGTATTTATTGGAATTCCCAGGACGACGCAATTCTTTACTCAGTTGAACCTACAGCGACCACCACTCGTGTCACAAAACGATCAATTAGTTCGGTGATAGCCCGAATTTATGACTCACTAGAATTGCTCGCGCCAGTGATTGTCAGAGTAAAAATCCTACTTCAACGCGTCTGGACATTAAAAATCGGCTGGGATGAATCCGTTCCAGCAGAGTTGCATAAGTGTTGGAAATAAAAACCTTATAACCCTGTGAATCACAGTGTTATATTAACTTAATCACCCTTATTATCTTAACGGAAATCAGGGGATCGATCAACTCGTGATGTCGATTATTATAATCGTAACGGGAATTTACGACTCCCGTTGACGTATTTCCTCGCGATTGCGTCTCCCCGCGATTGGACGAAAATACAGATCCCTTTCGAAGTAAGCTGAAATCCAGTAGATTTATCTAGGTGCATTTGACATAAAATAAGTAATGTTTTATTTTTTAATATGTAGAGTTTTATATAAAGAGGATGTAGGTGCATGAGAATTAATAACGAGATTAAAGATTACTTGTTGTTGTTGAATATATTTCAATCGATAAATTAGTACACGGTCGTAAACGCGAGTCGTTGGTGCGAAGTATAGTCGTAAAATATAATCGCGAAATAAATACTCGTAAAGGCCTGTCGTGTAACTTGATAAACGCTCGTAAGATATTCAGAAAATACTCTTGATGCTGCTAGATACACAATATGTGCTCGATATGTACTGTCGTTCGCGATTGTGTTCGTTTATTTATACTGGTCGGGGGAGAGTCGGAAAATTGAAACTCGTCTTGATTCGACGGTTGCATGTAGCGGTGACATTTGTCGTTATGTTTCATGCGTCAAGGCTAAGGCGTCGTCCTTTGATTCCTGTGCCGCTACAAATAGCTGGCTTCGAACATAAGAAGAAACCTACTAGTATCGATTTAAATACATTGTAGTTATGTTTCCAAGCTTTCTAAGGGGAACACAGAAAGAAATGTTCAATATATCATTACCATCAGTGGTATCTGTTTCTATCGTTCGCGGAGAGACGCGATCTCGAAGAAGCGCGTCAACGGGAGTCGTAAATTCCCGTTACAATTCAAATAATCGACGCCACGAATCGATCGATCCCCTATTTCGATTAAGATAATGGGAGTGGTTGAATGTGTATAACGCTGATATTAACAGATTATAATCTATATATTTTAAACAATAACTTCAATATTTGATACAATTGTATGTATGTTGACTGTCAAACTACGAGTGAGTACGAAAATACTTACAGAATTAAAGATTCCGTTAAAAGGATTCTGTTTATAGTGCTTCCTTAGGTTTATTGAGGGTCTGAATAACGGTGCGTGGGCCTTTGACAGTCAGACAATGAAGAACGGCGCACAGGTATCAGGACATAACAGGTATCTGACCCTATATTTGATAAAAGCATGTTTCAGTTTATTATATTTTATATTTCGCTTTGAAAGAGAATCAGTTGTTTAATTATACTTTAAATATCTAACTATTTCAGCGGTAATGTCAGGTCTTGTGATGTGGGAGCTCAGTCGCTCTAATATGCCGGTGGCTAGTGGTACGAAAAAGATTTTATTATACGAGAAGATGGAATGCAAGTTAGATTTTCCAGGGAAAAGGGCGGATAAATAGTTTAGGAAAGATTCGGTGATTTAGAACTCACTCGTGTACGTAAACAGGTATGTACAATTTTTAACGTTTGCGTAGAATATTACGCATTTTATATATTCTACATCTTTGTTGAGTTAATTTAATAATTTGATTTATGTTTATAAACAACAAAAGTACACAGGACACCCACATATAGCACGCAACCGGTGCAAGTTTTATCAACTAAGTATATCAACTAAGATCTTCGAATGCTGCGAGAAGTAAACCGTTACCTTTTTAGATGTATCCTGTCGATGCAAGTATCACCATAATCGCTTCTCCACAAGCGCAATCTAGTATCCAAACGTTGAGGCAATTCAATGCTTTTGTATAGCTATTGTTTAAAACGTAACACAGCTTGAACAATTTCAATACGTAATACAAGCCACAAGTATTGCCAGATTGTGTGTCACCAATGGAGTACAGTCCATACGACTCAGTACTTACTCAATCATAACCATCAATGTAATATCAATCAACAAGCAGTCATAACGTATAACCGGATCATCAACTGGAACGTATGTGCAACAATTTCCATATATAGATGACATATCACAAATACAGTCGCAAGAAAAATTAATGTTATACAGGGTAACACAAACCTATAACGAAGGATTTTATTGTAGATATGTATAGCAGACAGAATAATTTTGACTTGGGCCTGAATCAACTTCTTTCGGCAAAACTCGTCGATTTTGAAATTGCTCTTTCTGAACATCCATCCAGAGGATTATCCATTTCAGATTCTATCAAGGTATCAAGGTATGATATATTACGAATCTATTTATCATATGACAGTACCTATCAAATGAATGAGAAATTAATGTTATTAAACCTGTTGGAATACAACGATATCAATCGCATGCAGATAAGGTAATTGATCGTACGGATTCTTCCCCTGGTTGCCCAGCGCCATCCCCACTAGCGTGCGTTCGTGAGATGCACCACGGCGGCTAGCACGTGCATGCTCTTTCGAAAAATTCACCGGAAGAAGCGTGAGGATATGGATGGAACATTCTAGATGGGCACGTCGAGAAACTACTAGAAGGTTCTGTGCCACATGTGACGCCACACAGACACCCACATAGGTCACACTCATTACTGCATAGAGAGTGGGGCTCTAAACCTTTTCAAGGGCCATGGGTCACTAAGCCAGTCTGTGAATAACTAGCCAACTGTCTACATCCCAGAACGCACATTTATAACTCTTGAAATAATTGTTTAATAAATATCACATTGTATTATTTCAACATAAACATTGTGTCCTCCACAGATTATTAATCTTAATTCCAAGATTAAATTCTAACAAAACCTTTTTCTTTTTTTGTGCGAGGAGGGGAAAATACTGTTACGCATGCTCAGACTGGACTTTGTGGGTCTCGGCCGATGGCGTTGCTATACCCACTAAAATCCCCTCCTCTATCCACTCCTCTTCTCTGCGAGTATCAACCCCGAAACCGTCTTACAGCATTACTTCAGGGTTGGACTTAACTACGCACCACTCCCTAATACTTGGGTCTCATTTCTTTTTCTTACCCCTCTTATTCTCCTCCTCTCTTCAAATTTCTCCTGCGTCATTTTTGCCAGCATGATTTTTCTGCACAAGGCCTGAAACCTTGACGTTCATCTCGATTACCTTGGGGATCCGTTTGCCCGTCAAGAATATCACCTCAGTCATCTCACGAGCAATTCCTAATCCACAATCGGCACACCACCGCGAAATACTCTCATCGCCAGTCCCTTGCTCACGCTGATCATGTCACTCAAACTTGTTCCCCCGTTTCTAGAGAACGTGTAATCTTCGCGCGTCATCCTAATTGGTACAATTCCATTCTTCATTATCATATTCAGGAGGCAAGTTCCCCTGCAGTCATTTACACTGCCATCCCACGCGGTTGCCTTTAAATTGAAGTCACCGGCGATCACCATCGCTGGGACACACGTAAGCGGGGGCCTTCCATTTATCCCCTATACGCTCCTCCACTGTCTTGATCCTTTTATAAAAGACCGAGGCCGGATCTTCTCTTGAACGGATATCGTCTGTAAATATTCTTTTTTGAATCGATATTTCTTGGCCCGGATCTCAACCGTGTAGTAAAGGGGCAAGATGTCCGTAAGCACACACAGTTCTGCGTGGACACTGTGCGATACGCCGTAAATGATCTTACCAGTGCGGCCCTTTGCGCCCTCTTACGAGCATTCCTATTCTTGTTCCTTTCTACCGCTTTTGCCCATACAGACGCCGCATACAGCATCACCGACTCCCAGACTCCATAATAGAGTTTCCTCGCAGAGCCGGTGGGACCGTTCACATTGGACAGCAGCGATCTCAGTGCTCCCATAAGTCAATGTTATTAAACCTAGTTGGGAACGAATGGAAAAATAAATGCAGGGCGAAGCAACATCGAAAATATTAATGACATAGCCGACAGTTTTACAAGTATTACTAAATAATACTATTCAGCAAGTGTATTCAAGAACACGAAATAAATTATTTGGAAACTTAATAAAACATATTGCGTTTATTAAACCTTCCCAGCAACTTTGACGTTTCTTTTTGTTAGTTCTCAAAATATTGTGTTACATGGATGATTTTTTCATTTTATACTTTGTAAATGTTACATACAATATTATATTGTTACGTCTCGCACTACACAAGAAATGTAAAGCGAGATAGAAGAAGAATACGTCATAACTCACGAATAGTATAAATAGAGCCACATAGTATAATAGTATAATAGTAGAATAGTAGAATAGAGCCACAACTATAAGGACATGGAATTAAAAACATAAAATTTAAGGGAAATAAAAGATACGACGCGTACAAAAACTGTAATATCACAATAAAGCGCACAATTGAAGGCACCTACGGGTTTTCGCATTTCTTCTCCCACTGTTAGCAGAAATATTTGCTCATTTTTGGGCAATAGATTTAAACATTAGATTCAACTAGAATCAAACATACGATAAACACTTATTATTCAAGTTATAATACCATATCAGAATAATTTACTTATAATTCTCAATGAGAATGGATTGTAAAATTCTTCCAAATAAAAAAAAAAGATCTTCGGGTAAGACTTGCGAAACGACATTGGTGTCCACAGACAGCATTATTATAGATAACTTATATACATATTAGATATCAAAAGCAAGAAGGAATCGTAGAAATGAAATCCATAACAGTAGGAAACGTGCAGAATGTTAGTTTAAACGTCCAATAGCTACCGAAATTAAAAGTGAAGAAGAGAAAGTTTGAAAAGAATCAGAATTAATCATAGAGTAAACGGAAATCCATTCTTCACCATCAGTGGAAATCTCAATCGCCAGTAGTTTACGTAGAAACGTGGAATTTTATTTACCAGTTGTATTGATACGCTAGTTAACGATGAATTGAAATATCGAGGATACAACGGTTTGAAAATTCAAAGTAATGCCGCGCTTTAGAAGGGTGCGACAAGTTTTTAAAACTATTCCATTCAGTCGTTTGCCTTGTTTAAAAAAAAAAAAATATGGAACGAGAATCGAACTAATCGAAATAGTTTAACGACTATTTCTGGTGGCAGCTACTACCGTTTTGATCTATGTTGAAGTGGTCACTACTTCTAAGAAAACTCTACATCTGGTCTTTTTAGTTTTCTCAAGCACTGAAGCCATCGACAGCGCGTAGACAAAAGACTGCGACGAAGTCAGACCATAAACAGTAGACAGGCGACGTTGGCTTTGTCACGTAATTTTTAGGGTTTGTTGGTGAAAATAAAATATAGTTGAGTCGTAACACAACTATTAACTTTGTTTTAATCAACCTTTATTATGAATTCAGCAATCACAATGTAACACGTACTGAATTAACATAAATCACAATTCACTCCAACCACGTTATGTAAGACATAGTTACAACAATACATTAAGTACGCGACTTATAAGGGTAGAGACCGATATAGATATGTTGACTATTCTAAGGATACAGAATAAGTGAAGTTTTACTGACGCT
>NT_176940.1:68050-75589 GCF_000188095.3 Bombus impatiens
GTGTGTCTAAGGACACGGGACTATCAAATTTGTTGACGACAATTTTGGTTAAGGAAGTGAGGGCAGTAGACACCGTCTCCGATTGGATAATAAGACAGTTGGTGGACCAGGAAGGGTTTTAGCCGCCCTCGCGAGAAAGTTGCTAACGGAACATACCAGATGTGAAGAAAACCAAGTTTCTAAGCTAACACGTGGTAAACAATAAACGTAAAGAGATATTTAAGACAGGAAATACTCGCTTGGTCCGAAGGACCTTAACTATAAAAATGCCAAGGCCCCTGGTGGGTACTTAAGACTATTGAGGGTGCGCACCAAGGATATGCAGACATCTGGGTGCCATCCTGTCCGTGGTGTGTGGCCTGATCTCTGATGTGAATTGGCGTTACAGCTTCGGGGTTTTCAGTTATTCGGTAACACAGCTAGCGTGCGGATCTGGACCAGCTCAAATTGTATTCTTACTTATAATTACACTTCTATTTAAATATATTTTCTGCCTTACAATTTATCCACGAGTTTTCTCTGTTTACACATCGAATAACCCCAACAATTTAAATATAATTCGAGAAATCTAAGATTCAACATCTAGACTAATACGTAGCGGTTACTATCGAAGATCAAGATCAGATCCTAACAATATGTACGCATATGTACACATTTTATTTAATCACTTTATATTTATATTTCTTTAGTTATTTTAGAAGTTAAACTATGTTCTACAACATATCGATAATGTGATAATCATTCCTGATTTTATTCATTAGTTTTAAATACCGTATAGTGCTGCGGAATCTTGTTCACAGTTAAACTACAAATTACATCGTGTCTCTTTATTCTTTTAGCTTTAGTGTGGATGCATATCCCCAGTATATACTCCAGGGTCTCAGCCATAACCCGGCACCTTTTAAATTTCTAATCTATTTTGTTATTAGCTCTTCTGAACGCTACTTGTGATGTTCTCGATTAGCCCGATTTTCATTCTACTAGTCTGACATGTGATATTCATGTTTGGTACAAAATTTTTATTATGAGTCATTGTATAGAGAGGATTCAGAAATACTCTGAAGACCTCGATAATCTTCTTGCACGCACATGTCACAGGTGAAATTCGACCAACTATGCGATAAGATAGCAAATTCCAAACGCCTTATCCTGAGTGACCACCGGGGTAGCATCCGGTCACTTTACCCGTTCTCAGAAATATATGATAAGTACGACCAAAGTCTTTTTCCACTCCAACGAATAAAAAATATAAATACTCCTCCCAAAATCATCCAAGTCAGTCTGAATAAGTCCGAACCAGTGTACACATTAAAAAGTCTATCGTTGCGAACTGCGAATAAAGAGTTACCATTTAATTATTGTATAAAAAATTGAGTGGAAATAAAGAACTCGATTTCCTGTTTGGAGATCGACATTTTTTTTAAGTCATTTGTTGAATGTTTACGTTACACACGCTTGTTGTCAGCCGACTCCTCTAGATTCTTCTAACAGTTTCCAATCATCTTTTGTCTCAACTGAGACCTGGACGCCCTCTGACGCTTACACACACATTCACATGTACAGTGTAAATGTATCATCTACCTAACAGTCATACTCGTCAAAGCACGCCAAAGGATAAGCTACCCAGATATTGGAACAACGCATAGAATCATTGAATCTCATACGTTGCAATATAGGATTCTGTACCGTAAAGTGGACGCTTCATATTCAACAGGAATCCCTCCAGAACGCCGATTATTCTCTCCGCTCTCTGACATCACTATCGATCTTGTATTTGCTGCAGTTGTTCAGTTCAACTTCCAAATACCTCACCGAAATTAATTCTTTATTTTAATGATCGTGTTCGCAGTTTCCATTTTAAAATTCCTGGGAATACTTTTAGCCGGCCACTTTTCTCCACAGCCATCCACAAGTTATGTTTTACGTGTTATGTGTTACAAATATTTTCTATATTGAGGAGTTCGTGACATCTTCGTATCGAGCGATGTATCAGGCTCTAATACAAAGCCGGATTAAACGAAACAATCACACACAGTAAACTCACACGATGTTGCGAGACAGAACAAGTCTCTATTGCAACAATCAAAACTCTGGACAAACGTAACAAATATTCTACACTTAATTTAAATTAATTTTAAATTTAAATTGCCAAGCGCGACGTATTCCACCCAGCTGCAGTTGCGGGCCTGTACGCTCCATTACAGCTAGGTCGCCCCATCTCACCTCGACAAACCCACGCATGCGAAGAGCTCCCCGGCAAACCGAACCAAAAGACAGCGATCAAGCCGTCAAGATTAGCCGCTCTCCGAAAGTCGTCAGGCAGCCCGTACGACTCAGTCGCCACGCCAATAACCCTATATCTGCAAGGCTCTGGGACATCGAATCCTAAGCGCGGCAGAAGTGATTGAGTTTGACTTCGAGGAACTTTAGCAGGTTCGAGGGCCAGTATTAAAAGCTGTATAAATCGGCTGAATTTCTAATTCTAGAACCATTCAGCAACAAGGTGCTATTCAACATTTTTGTCGCGTCCCAGACACTTGCCCTTAACGTCTGCTTTTCTAACATCTACAAATCGATAGCCACGTTCGGCAATCTCCAACATTGTCAACGCCTAATTCGATAATTTTCGGTACTCTAAAGTTTATCGACAAATCATCAACTTGTCATAGTGATAAATAGCGAGCGGCAATTATTTTCGCTTTCACGTCTGCCATGGGCTTCTTTTTGCCTTCCCCACCGAAATAGTTTAAATCGTTGCGTGTTCAAAAATGCAAAGGATTCCGCAAAAAGGCCCTTCTCTCTGCGGGCTTCCTCTGTATGACTTCCTCCTCCACCTATCCAGTGGACACCGGCGTCCGCCTGCTCCCCAACCGCAACCTCAATCTAAAAAGGTTCTGAGAGACTATAACCGGTTTATCTCATTCATTCAAAATAAAAAGGCTGAGGATAAACCACGTTTGAAATGAAACTATTGTTACAAGCATCTGATATCTCACTCCAAGAATTTCTTATTAATTGAATAATAAGTAGGATATGCTACGTGTTGCGAATTATCAACTAAAGAGGTCAACCGATCGGTCGATATCATCGCGAACCTTGAATGAATTAACGCTCAAGGTGGAGGAGGTTTAACCCTTTCGTTTCGAGCGCCGCTTATGGGCAACACCCGCGAGATGACCTCCAGACCAACATAGAGCGATCGAGACGGGCACAAGACCTGCTCTTCCAGACGTAAGGGAGAGCAGGGTTGCCTTGGCAGTGGTAGTCGAGCCCTATCGTGTACTACACACCCCGGATTGGATTGGATACCTGGATGGCTTGGTCGCCATAATGTGGACGTCAGCGGCGGGTAAGTCCGCCTCCGGGGTCCTGCTCGAGCAGAGCAAGGGGTATGTCGCGATCGAGTGGGCTGGGATGATGGTGGTGGACGTATATGTCTTCCCGAACAGCGACCTGGTCGCATTTGGGGAGTTTGTGGACGGGGTTGGCGATTGCTTGAGACGATACCTTCCTCGTCAGGTTCTCATCCTGGAGGACTTTAATGCCCAGTCCTCGCAAAGACTGACCCTTGTGGCCGGGTGCTGTCAAATTGAGCTGCAGATCTCGGGCTCCTATTATTGAACAGAGGCTCGACCAGCACGTGCATGATGTGGAGAGGGTGTTCCGTCGTCCATATTGCATGGGGCACCCCCAACGCGTTTCGACTGGTCTCAGGCTGGAAAATTGCAGACTTCGGTTCGGGACGCGATGGAGAGCGGACGTGTTGACGGGTTGTTCCCGCTAGCCAAGTGAATATACGAGGATGTATGAATGTGTGAGTTTTGGTAGGATTGCAATGGGTTATAGTGGGTTATAAGGTGGCGGGAAGTGTAATAATTGCAAGGAAGTAGTGCGATAAATTTTAAAGGGTGTGAAGTGGAATGAGATAACAGGTGAATGGATGTGAGTGGAATAGCGTTTGGTGGATGTTAGAATGTGTGTTGCAATGGAGTCGATATAGATGATGATCGAGTGAGTGAGTTGCAAGATGTTTAAATATAATTAAATGATAATATCCTCGCTGAACAAGAATAAGCGGAGTAATTGGAGGATATAATATGAACTGTGTGAGAAACGAGAAGTGCAACGGACAATAATCGTATTTCACAAAATAGGTAATACAGAATAGGTTTATATTATTTTATCTCAACATTATAAGCAGACATACAATAGTGTATTATCGTGGACGAAAGGCCTAAGAGATATCGGGTGAACCATAAACAATGTCGCGCCGAGGTGCCGACAAGCCCATCAATGTGTCGTCGGTCCTTCAATAGTTTCGTAGAAAAGGCCTACGTGACCCTGGCCACGAGTTGTTGCGGAACACGTGCGTGGTGGGGCTAAGACAAAGGGACAAAGGGCTGCTAAGGGAGAAAGACTAATTAACAGTCAGTGTCAGTGGAGAAGCCAGAGAGTGTGAATTGAGAAGTCAGGGAGTGCGAGTTGCATTGTTGAGAGAGTGTTGCTAGCGTTGTCGAGAGAGTGTGATCAGCGTGTGAGAGAGAGCGTTTTATCCGTGGTGACGAGAGTTGCAAATTAACTATTTAGTCGTCTAAATTATAGTACGTTATTGTGATTAGTTCATGCTAAACAACCATCGTTTCCTGTTTAATCAACATCTGTACAATCCATTCATTGTAAATAAATTAATTGTAGTAGTAAGATACTACAATAGTAAAAGCATAACAATTCAATATAATTATTTAATAATAAATACTTAACATAATTATTTCCTTTTTTCACGCTATTTTTTAAAACATGTTAGGCAGAGTGCCAGTTGGCCCTTACAACGATTACAATATGTTGTTACTTTTTTGGCTATTTTCGCGGCATATTCTCTACCTTTTATTTTAGAAATGCGTTTATAGCATTGTTTACACCGCCATCTCATTTTTCTTGCGGGCCCTTGGTACGACTGCAGAAAATGTGAATGTTTTTTGAGCAGTATTTCATTTTCACTTGGCATTTCTTCTCTGTGGGGATTCACTGTACTTAAAAGGTGATCAATAATTTCTTTGCGGAATCTTAAGACTTTGATACTTTTAGTACCCCATTTTCTATGTACATACCATGTACGAGGTAAGTCCCTCATATTAATTCTACTACAAGTTTTCTCCATTTTATGGTTCTGCGCAAATAACTATAATAGGATGACATCTGATCGGACTCATATCTCATAATTCATAAAGCCACGCCGTTGCTGTTTTTGTCTTGCCTGCGGCGGTAGAGATTTTTTATTCATTTTTATAATGCCACAAATAAATATTTTTTTTTGCAGAAGTTCCTCGGCCAAAGGGGCACTAGTATAAAAGCTACCAGTAAATAATATACGGCCTTCAAATAATAATTCACCTATCAATGTCATTATTACATCATGCGCATGTGTTCACTATTCTGGTTGCATTTTTCCGGCATAAATATGAATATTATGGGTGTAAACTTTCGGAAGGCACAGTTTATAAAATTTTACCCCATACTTATGCCGCTTGCCTGGGATATATTAGCGAAAACTGAAGCATCCTTTCCACGGAACCATGATTTCGTCAATTACAATATGTTTACCAGGTTTAACAGTATTTTTGAACGTATGGACAAATGCGTCAACAATATTTCTAAGTTTATACAAGCGATCCTCAGTCCTAGCCGTGGAATTGTCGGAAAGACATAAATATTTAAGTATCGATATAAACCGATCGCGTTTTGTATACGTGAGTTCCAATATATCTTCTTTCGAGACCAGTATAATCTAATTTCAGATAGCGGCGCTACATCCATGAAAAGCAGGATGCCAGTAAAAGTGTTCAATTCGTCTTTTGTAACAGGTTTCCAGGCCAGTTGGTGTCTTCTGCTACTAGATGCAGAGTTCTCCATGCATTGTACAGCATATTTATTCGTTTCCTCAACGATCATTTCTAATATATAGTCCGTGAGGAATATCTTATATAAAAAGCAGGGTCGTCGCAGTCCGTGTCATCAATTAACAACTCTTCTTCTTGCGAATACTTATTCATGGCTTGATCTCTTTCTCTTATTTCTTGGCATCCTTCATAAAGATCCTCTTCGTCTAAATCCGACTCGAAATCTTCTTCTTCCGTGGTATTGTCGTTTACTTCGTTAGCTAACGGTTCGTTGTCATCACTTGCCTCGTCTGAAGAAGTTGAAAATATATGTGCTGTTTGTATAATTCTCCTGCTTCCAATTATTGATTCATCAGACGAATCACTGATCTTCATATCCACGGTATATGATATATTATTTAGATGGGCAAAAATTAAAAAAGAAAAATGCTAATACCAATCTAGAAGAAAATAAAGTTTTGATTACCTTTACACTTATTAGAAGAAATGTGTGCTCGGGAAACTCGTTATGTTCTCAATAATCATCCCCAGTTACTAGATCACACATTATATATTTAGAAAGTGCCGGCTGGGGCGAACTCGTTCCCTCAGAAATCATTGATTTCTCTCACTATGTGTGGGCGGCCCTAAAAGTCAAATTCGGCCGCTGGAAAATCGCGTGATGGTCCTCATCGGGCCACTTAGCCCGACAGTATATCATTCTTCGGCGATCCTGGAAACAAAACTCTAGTGCATCAACTCGCACCTTGGAAGTATTCGGGTCTCGAGTGTTAGGTCACCTGGAAATCGTCAGTCAGGGGTTAGACGGAATTGTCGCTCGCACTCAACATAATTTACGACTAAAACTTACATATGTCCTAACACTATTTTCGTTGTGCACGTTCCTTACGCGCGCCGTTGTTCTCCGACGAACATACATGGCTATTCTTTTGTCCTGTACGGAATTGAAAAATTTTTTAATTTGCACTATGAACGTTTCTTATAGAAAAATGCTCACAGAATTGCGTACGATCGTCAGAATTCGCGTCAGACCTCTACTTTTTGAGAAAAATCAAAAAGAGTACAAAATTATGGCCAAAGCTGGTCCCGTCAGCTTTACTTAACATTTATATGTCAAGTCAACGTCCGAATCTGGGCCCGAGTCGTCCTCGTGGCGAGGGCTTGGGACAGGTAAGGATTCCTCACTGAAGCTATCCATGTTTTTTTTTACACTGAAGTTTATTGACACACACGAAATTGTTACAGAGTTGACACAAACTCACAATGATCACACACTCGCGACGCTAGTGACAATGGTCTTAGGTTCCATAACGAATCCGCGGACAACGAGACGGTAGTCGTACGCACTCGCAAAAATCTAAGTCAGATTCTGTGTTAATATTCACTGACCGTAAGGCGTTAATCTTTTTTCGCGATGAGATCGCAAGAGAGAATGACTTTCCGTCCCGGTGATACCTCAGAGAAAAACTATGACGGGGTGTGTCTAAGGACACGAGATTATCGGATTCGTCGGGATATCCTACGTTCGAAAAGTAAGGGAAATTGACGTTGCTGCTAATTGGCCAATCTCCATATCGGTAGTTAGAAAAGGATGCTAGCCGCCCTCGAGGGAAGGTTGCTAGTGGGAGACGTCGTTCGTGGA
>NT_176940.1:75691-87177 GCF_000188095.3 Bombus impatiens
CGGGGCTAGCCGATCACGTATTGCGGAGACGCGTCGGCATCTGGTAAACATCCTGCCCGGAGAATAGGATCTGCGTGTGGCGAGCTACGCGACAGAAATGGAATGTTTACTGCCACGTGTCACTACAAATCTTTCTTTTAAGGAGAGCTATAGGGTTACTCAATGCCTTTGTTAGATGGAGAGTTCGTCCCGTTGACCGCGGCTACGTTCGGCGACTAATTGTCGCCTTGAGCTCAAGCTCCTTGTCACAAGTCTCAAACAAATACAATTAGGTAGAATGAAGGCAAATCGTTTAATTACAACTGTAGATTTTAATTACAACGTTTTTATGGATTTTCCCGAGGTTTCAGAAGGAAGGCACCGGTGTCCTCTTATCTCCGACATATAGATATATGCAACTTGATATTGTAGAACCCATTCATTCATTACGTGATTCATTAAACCCAATAGGAATCGTATAGCTTTTGTAATTTTGTATAAATTGAGGTCAAATTTGAAAAATTGCGATCGTATCGAACAATCTAATCTGACCCAGCGCCGTTCTACGAAGCAAGCCTTGCATTCGGGCGTCACCTCACAGCGAAAACCATGAATATTGGCGCTGGCGTCAACGTGTTAAAGTTAAACATTCAAATAATGCACATGGAACTGATATAACGATTATGACGCCTTTTCAACGGAAATGGACACGAGAATGAAAGAACGAATTGATGACGACATTGAAAACGGAAATGAAAACGACAAGGGAGAAACGAATCTATGACAAACTTGGCTATATCCTCGAACTACTTTATTCTGATAAAGAACATGGATAGATTAACAAGAAAGAAGAAAATTATGGCTCATGGGGTGTCAGAGCCTCCAGGACCCATCGGTGTTGCGGGTGGTACCTCGCCAGGCTCGCCCCGACGGTCATCAAACGACTAGGTGAGGAACAACGTGAGGATGATCGGTCCCAGGGCCACCTCTAGCACGGTAAAAGCGACCGGGGACCAGAAGCGTGGAGAGAGAGGGAGAGAACGACGTTGATGGTAAACGTGACAAAGGCTCCATAATATCGAGAAGGGTGCCATTAAAGTGGCGGACCCATTCAAGCCTGGACGAAGATTGAAGAGGAGTCCGGTAAGAAGAGAGGTAACTGGACAGGATAGCGAAATGGAGGTTGCCTCCCAAGAGAAGTTGACGGACCAGAGTAGCTATCTGATTCCGAATTCCAATAAAAATAGAAAATTCAGGGAAACGAAGGAGGAGGAGAAAACATTAATGAAGAACAGAGGAGTTGGTGGCAGAATCAACAACGATGGAGCGATGGTTGAGCGGTCTTCCGCGGATGAAGGTAGAGGTCCAACGTCCAGTCTGTGGGATCTTAATTCTATGCGGCCCGTACGGACGGCGCGCGGCTAGCGCTGACGATCGCTGTGGACGGAGTACTTTTTCGTTAGACTGAACTCTGTTGATTGACTATTCAAAGCGCAAATCGTAATAAGTTATAGTAATTCTTTTGCACGAGATTAAATGATTCAAGAGCGTTATTTTTTAGTATTAATTATTTATTATAAACATTGATTATTATAAATTATTTTTTAATATTAATTATTTATTATAAACATTGAAATTTACAATAAACTAGAATTTGGATAATAAACTAGAAAACAATAAACTAGGAAACTAAATTTAGTAAATATAACACAAGTTAATAATTCAGTTGTGTGTGAAAAATTTCAAAACAATTATCGATACATAATCCGACATCGCATTTTCTGCATTCGTATCGCGTGCCGGTCCTTCTCTTATTTTTCACACAAACAACTATTTTCTTCCTGATAATTGTGTTGTGCCGGCACGATTAGGGCATTTTGATGGAAAATGCCTATCAATTAAACGAAATGGTAAATCCTCAGACTTTCTCTTTCCTCCTCCTACCATGCTTCTACGTTGGAAATATTTTCGTAAAATGTCTCTTATCAACGCTAAATGAAATTCAATATCAAATGAAGAAACAATATCAGCAGGAACGTTACGAAATACGGTCTAAACTAGGAGATATCACAGTCTTCCCAGAGGAGATTAAGACAGAGGAAGAGCACTGGGGATTGGGGAAAAGTGAAGAGAAGAGTGGCATTATTATGGGAGTGACAATTGATCGAAGAGGTTGGCGGCAAACACCTGCACTTTTAGGAAGTGTAGAAGAGAAATAGACCACATCATGATGCAGATCCTGACAGGAATCTTTACGTTTATCGCAAAACTATAAACAAAGAAATACCAAATGCATACCAAATGTTGGGACTGCGACTATGAAGGAGACGATGCTGAGCATACGCTGTTTCACTACCCTAGGTGGATACGTGAAAGGACTGAATTGCAGAACTATATCGGCACACCTCTGACAATGGATAATTTTATTGAAGTGATGATAAAGAAGGAAGATAACTGGACTAGGTTCCAGACTTGGTGTAAGAAGATTATGACGACGAGACAAGTTCAGGAGAGAAATCTTGAGAGAAGAAGGACTGTGAGGTGAAGACCTGGACTAAAAGAGGAGTACTAATGCCGAAAGGCTGTACCGGGGTTGGTACTTGTACTGCGAGTGGAGCGGATAGAGAAAGAGCTTTTAATGGGTGTCACCACCTACGAGTCCGACATAACCCGGTGACACAGTCACTGGGTATGCGTAATAGCATTTTCCCCTCCTCGCGGGACAAAAAAGGCTGGAGTAGCTGAGGGGATTGAGACTCTCTCAGATCACCTCTATATATTCATGGAGATAGGGCCGGAGAGAGGCCGTGGGAGATACCCGCGGCATCCGGGCAGTAGAACGCTCCCGCCCGCCACCAAGATGGCGCATCAAAGATAGAGACAGTGAGATGCTCCAGGCAGCAGCCATTTTGGCGGCCTAGAACTGGGACTCTTATACAGAGTAAACAAGCGTGGACGAGGAGGCGGAGAGCCCCCGTCGAGACATGACCGCGGCATGTGATGCGTCGATGCCGCGCTGCGTGCCCGGTGCTACACAGAACGAAACTGTGGACTCGCAAACGGTTCCAGAGGGCCCGCCGTCGCCGGCTTCGTGACGACCAACAGATCTCCCTCTGCTACGAGGCATATAGCGAGACGCGACGCATCTTACAGCGGAGGATCAAGATCGCTAAAGCCCGATCCTGGATAGACCTCGTCCAGTCGATCAAATCCGATGCATGGGAGCGGCCGTACAGGATGGTGATGAAGAAGCTGCGTCCAAGAGCCCCACCGCTGACGGCACATATGGATCCGGCATTGCTTGAGGAAGTCATTCGCACACTGTTCCCGCCACAGAAGGTCAGCCCGGGGCATCAGCGCACTTCCTCGACTTGGATAGTGAACTGGAGAGAGGAACTGGAGGCTGCGGAGGAAGAGATGCTAGATGCGGCGAGATAGATGACCTCCCGCGATGTGGAACGTGGCGCCGCCGAGACGGCGTCCCAGGACGGGTATGAACGGAGACGATGGGGATCATGCTTCCCTGTCTACGACAGCTATTTACACGGTGTCTGAGGGAGAGAGCCTACCCTCGGATATGACACATAGCGATGGTGGTCCTGCTTCGGAAGAATGGACGATCGACGGACTCGCCGTCCGCGTATCGTCCGGTGTACCTATTGGATGAAGTGACAAGCTCTTCGAAAGAGTCATTGCCACCCATCTGGAGGCTCACATGTCGGGGTAAGTGCCCAGTTGGCACGAAAGCCAGTACGGCTTTCGGCGGGGCTGCTCGACGGTGGATGCAGTGAACCGGCTACGGGAGATGTCGCGGACCATGATTCCCTGGGGTGGAGTAGCGCCGGCAGTTTCTTTAAACATAATTAATGCGTTCAACACAATATTCTGGGATGGGATAGTGGAGGCCCTTAAATTCTTCGAGGTGTCTCCCAACATTATTCGTGTCATCCAGACCTACCTAAGCGACAGGTGGGTTGGGTACGCTGGCAAGGATGGGGAGGGAAAGCGGCCCGTCAAGCGCGAGGTTCCACAGGGTCGGTTTTGGGACCGATTCTTTGGATCATCGGCTACGACGCGGTGTTTCGTTGTCCCATGTCCCCAGTCACAGGCATGGTGTGTTACGCGGACGACACGTTGGTCCTGGCTGAGGGACGCTGAGGGTGATCCCAGCCAAGTCGGAGGCCATATGGTTTTGCGATTGACGGCGTAGGGCGGCTCCTCCGCCTGGCCTGTGTTTGGACATAAACGGGGAGGACGTCGAGGTAAGGCTTTAGATGAAATATCCGGGCCTCACCATCGACAGTCAATGGACATTCGGACCGCACTTCAGGCTCCTAATTCCCAAAGTGACGATGGCGGTCAACGCCATATATGGCCTGCTGCCGAATATCGGTGGGGCAGGAGTCGGAGAGCGCCGACTATATGAGGGAGTCATCCGTTCTCGGATTCTGTACGGGGCTCCGGTGTGGGCAGGGGATCTGATGACGAGTCGTCGCAGTTTGCTCTTACTGAGGAGACTACATAGGACGACCGCCATCAGGATCGTAAGGGGATACCGGACGATATCGTATGCGTCGGCAAGTGTTCTAGCGGCGTCTCCTCCGTTCGAGCTTCAGGCCTTGGCGCTCCGATGGGTGTACAAAAACCGGAGGGGTTATAGGAATGTTTACCGTCGCGTGCCGCCACAAATATTTCTTTTAAGGGGGGCTATAGAATTACTCCGTACCTTCGTTAGACAAAGCGTTCATCCCTTGACCGCGGCTACGTTAGGCGACGGACTGTCGGCTCGAGCCAAAGCTCACTATCACCAATCTCGAACAATTACAATCGGATTGAACAACTACAATTCTTTAATTACAGCTATCGTAGACTCTAGATTACAATGTTGCGGGATTATCCAAAATTCCAGAGGTTCCGGTGTTCTTTCGTCTCCGACATATATATATGTCGGTGGAATGGAAGCGAGGAGAAACTAGAAGAAGAAGGAAGGAGAGAGGCGAGAGGATGAGATAAGGAGAAAGAAAGGGGGGTACATAAAGGGATTGAAAATGTGCTTCTGGAACGTGGCGGAGATAATGAACAAGGACAAAGAGGTATGGGAATATTTGAGGAAAGGTAAAACATAGACTACCCAAGGAATACGACTGGAAACGACTGCAGGGCAGTAAGGAGAAAATGGAAAAAGGGAAGGGCAAAAGGGAGTATAATAACAGGCCTAAAGAAAAATCTGAGGGAAATAGAGTATGTTTTCGCACGTTCGCGGGGAGACACGATCTCGAAGAAGCGCGCCAACGGGAGTCGTAAATTCCCGTTACGATTTGATAATCGACGCCGCGAATCGTTCGATCCCTTATTTCTTTTGGGATAATAAGGGTAGTTAAATTAAAGATAACGCTGCTGCTAACACGTTATTATATATTTTCACAAACCAACAACTTCGGTGTAACACAAAATGAATATTTGCTATGAGATGACTACTGTGTTCGACTTGTTGACGGCTTAAAGAGATGTTTGATTGAGACTGACTGATCTTCGGGTGTAAACCCGGTCGAAGGATGTTGACTGTTCGAAAGATAGAAAATCAGTGAGGTTCGGAGACGATGCTGTGGCGGAGGAAAGCTAAGGATGGGTGTGTCTAGCGCACGGGGCCATCGGATTTGTTGGTGACGATTTTAGTTAAGAGAGTGAGGGAAATAGGCTTCGTTGTTAATTGGTTAAACAAAGGGTCTTAACCGCCCTTGAGAGAAAGTGGTTAGTGGGAGGAAAGTTGCATCATACGTGAAAAAAACTAACTTTCCCTTGTCAAGCCGTAGTAGACAAAGGTCTTTAGAAATGCTTCGGAAACAGACGTTTGTTCAGTTTGAAAGACCTCGACTAGGAAATTCCTGAGATTTATGGAAGGTACTCGAGACTATTGATGGTACGCAGTGAGTATCCGAAGACATCTGGTTGCCATCTTGCCCGCGGTGTGTGGCCTGGGCTAGGTAGAGTGTTACGCGACGTAACAGAGTATAAAGAAATAAGTGACAACATAGTAGAAAGAAAAATAAGGTACAAGGAGAGGAATTGTGGTGGTTTATAATCGGAACGCAAAAAGGACATGGAAAGAA
This sequence comes from Bombus impatiens, assembly GCF_000188095.3. Taxonomy (NCBI): domain Eukaryota; kingdom Metazoa; phylum Arthropoda; class Insecta; order Hymenoptera; family Apidae; genus Bombus; species Bombus impatiens. Next base: position 81,781 of record NT_176940.1, read on the forward strand.
ATAGAGGAAAGAGTAGAGGGAAGGAAAGAGGAAGTGGCGATCATAGGAGGAGATTGGAATGCAAGAACGGGAGAAGAGGGAGGGTTGATAAACAAGGAACTAGAAAAAGAAAAGAGCAGGAGATCAAAAGACAAGACAATAAATACGGAAGAAGGAATTCTACTAAGGCTGCTGGATGAAAGAGGCTGGACGATAATTAATGGTCGAGACAAAGAAGGAAATGAGTGGACGATGAAGAGATGAGGAGATATATGGGGGAGAAAGGAAAATCGGTAATAGACTACGTGATTGGCAAAGGGTCTTAACCGCCCTTGAGAGAAAGTGGTTAGTGGGAGGAAAGTTGCATCATACGTGAGAAAAACTAACTTTCCCTTGTCAAGCCGTAGTAGACAAAGGTCTTTAGAAATGCTTCGGAAACAGACGTTTGTTCAGTTTGAAAGACCTCGACTAGGAAATTCCTGAGATTTATGGAAGGTACTCGAGACTATTGATGGTACGCAGTGAGTATCCGAAGACATCTGGTTGCCATCTTGCCCGCGGTGTGTGGCCTGGTTTAGGTAGAGTGCTGCCGGCGCAACAGAGGTGAAAACCAACCACTTCCAAAGATATAAAGAAATAAGTGACAACATAGTAGAAAGAAAAATAAGGTACAAGGAGAGGAATTGTGGTGGTTTATAATCGGAACGCAAAAAGGACATGGAAAGAAATAGAGGAAAGAGTAGAGGGAAGGAAAGAGGAAGTGGCGATCATAGGAGGAGATTGGAATGCAAGAACGGGAGAAGAGGGAGGGTTGATAAACAAGGAACTAGAAAAAGAAAAGAGCAGGAGATCAAAAGACAAGACAATAAATACGGAAGAAGGAATTCTACTAAGGCTGCTGGATGAAAGAGGCTGGACGATAATTAATGGTCGAGACAAAGAAGGAAATGAGTGGACGATGAAGAGATGAGGAGATATATGGGGGAGAAAGGAAAATCGGTAATAGACTACGTGATTGGCAATCAGGAAGCGATAGAAGAAATAACAGACATGAAAGTAGGAAAACGAGTAGAGTCAGACCACATGTTGGAAATAGAAATAGAGGGACCAGAGTTACAAAGAGATGAGGAAAGAAAAGAAGAAGAGAAGGAGAGAAGGGAATGGACAAAAGAAAGTGTGGGAAGATATTTAGAGGAGTGCAAAGACTGGGCAAGCAGAGAAAGAACAGTAGAGGAAATGTGGACAGAAATTAAGAAGAAGATAAACGAGGCAATACCAAAGAAGAGAGTAAGAATAAGGAAATGGAGCATAGGAGAAAAGGTATGGTACAACAAGGAGTGGAAAGAGAGGAAAAGGGAGATAAGAAGGAAAATGACAAAATTTAGGAAAAGAAAATGCAGCAGAGAAGAATTCATAGAGGAGAAGAAGGCATTTAAACAGTGGTGTAAACAAAGAAAGGAGAAGCAGGAAGAGGAAGAGATGGAGAAAATCAACAAGATCAAAACAGAGTAAGAAGCATGGAAATACACAAATAAATATAGGAGAAGAAGAGAGGTTGTAGACGAAGATATAAGGGAAGAGGAGTGGAAAAATTATTCTATGGAAATGTTAGAGGGGACAGAAAGCAAAGAGGACAGAAGAACAGAAGGGCGGAGAGCGGAGGAGAAATCAAAGGAGGAGAGAGAAGACATCATAGAGAAAGAAGAGGCGATATTCCAAATAAGAAACTTGAAAGAGAAAAAAGCAACGGGGGAAGATGGTTTGGAGAACGAGGTATGGAAGTATGCGCCGAAGGAAGTGGGGGAGGCGTTATGGGAGATGTTAAGGAAAATATGGAATGGAGAGGAGATACCTGAAGACTGGAGAAAAGGCGTAATATGTCCGATTTACAAGAGGGGGGACAAGGGAGCAGTGAAGAGCTACAGAGGGGTCACGTTAATAGACACAGCATATAAGATTTATGCAGGAATTCTGGACGAGCGGCTGAAAGTGGAGATCGAAGACAAGCTGGGAGAGAGCCAATTCGGGTTTAGGAAAGGAAGAGAAGTGATAGACGCAGTGTACGTATTGAACCACATAATAGACAAACAATTAAGCGGGGAAAGAGGGAAGCTATATGCATGCTTCGCAGATCTAAAGACAGCGTTTGATAGGGTCAACAGGAAGAAGCTGGGGGAGATAATGAGGGGAATGGGGGTTAACGAGAAGTTGATCAGAAGGATAGAGGAGATATACGAAGAGACAAAGAACGTAATGAGGATCAGAAACAATAACACAAAAGAGTTTTGGACAGTGAGGGGAGTGAGACAAGGGTGCCCGCTGAGCCCGACACTATTTAACATCTATGTAGCAGGGCTGGAAGAGGAAATAAGGAAAGGTCAACTAGGAGGCATAGTGGTAGGAGATAGTAAGGTATGGTCACTATCATATACAGATGACATTGTATTGATAGCGGACAGAGAAGAGGAGTTAAAAGAAATGATGAAGAGATTTAAGACATTCCTAAAGGAAGTGGAACTGGAATTGAGCACGGAAAAGACGAAAGTAGTAGTGTTTGAAAAGAGAAGGAACAATAGGAGGTAAAGGAACTGGAGATGGGGTGAGCAAGAACTAGAAGAAGTGGATGAAATTAGGTATTTAGGGTACATACTGCAGTAAAGGAATGTATAAAGGAGAGAGAAAGGAATTGGGGAAAGGGCCAAGAAGGGAAAAGAGCAAGGGAAAGAAAGATGAGGTTAGAGGAGGCGAGAGAGGGAAGGACACAAGTGGAGGCAGGAGATAGACAGGAAAGGATGACAGCTAACCAAATCATAGAAGAAAGAAGGAAAAGAGAAACAGAGGAGAGGGAGAAAAGGATAAGGGAATCTAAATACAACAGATACTACAGAAACATTGCAAAAGAAGGGCTACCAAAGTATCTAGAAGGAAAGATGAAATGGAAGGACAGAAGTATGGTAGCAAGATTTAGATGTGGTAACGAAACCAGGGCAAGGGAACACTGGAAAGAGGAGGGAGAAAGAGGATGCAGATTATGCAAAAAAGGAGAGAAGGACTTGAAGCACGTAGTAGAGGAATGTGAGATAACAGGAGGAGCAAGGAACATGGTAGAAGTACTGAATGAGACTGGAGAAGGGCTGACAGAATTGAAAGCGATAATAGAGAACAGAAGAGTAGCAGAAAAGGGGGAGGAACGACAGGGAGGGAGCACAGCAAGGAAGCAAAAGCCAAAGAAGGAATGAGCACTTAGTTATAAGCGTTAGATATAAGTTAATAGTTAGTTATTAGAGAGAGAGCAAGCAAGGTGCAATAGATAGATATAAGCAGTATATAACAATAGAAGTGCTAGAGTAAGAGAAATAGATGTAATGTAGGGCATTATAAGAGATGTGTTAGGGAAGTGATACATTTACACTGTACATGAGAGTGTATGTGTAAGGGTCAGAGGGCGTCAAGGTCTTAGTGGAGACAAAAGACTGTTGCCAGATGTTAGAAGAATCTAGGATAGTCGGTTGGCGACAAGCGTGCGTGCAAGACGTTCTTCAGAGTGTAATTTAGATGTATAGCTATTGTGTGTGAAATATAACCAATTATTTGTATTTCCAAATCCTCGAATTTCCTTAACAAGATGTAAACCGAAAGTCGTCCAAAGCCGAAAGGCACGGACTAAGGATAAATAAATAAAATAATAATAAATAATTACGGTGTTAAGGGATTTTCCCGAAGTTCCAAACGGAAGGCTCCGATGTCCTTTCATCTCCGACATATATTATATTGTACATCTAAATTGCTCTTGAAGCACGTAGTAGAGGAATGTGAGATAACAGGAGGAGCAAGGAACATGGTAGAAGTACTGAATGAGACTGGAGAAGGGCTGACAGAATTGAAAGCGATAATAGAGAACAGAAGAGTAGCAGAAAAGGGGGAGGAACGACAGGGAGGGAGCACAGCAAGGAAGCAAAAGCCAAAGAAGGAATGAGCACTTAGTTATAAGCGTTAGATATAAGTTAATAGTTAGTTATTAGAGAGAGAGCAAGCAAGGTGCAATAGATAGATATAAGCAGTATATAACAATAGAAGTGCTAGAGTAAGAGAAATAGATGTAATGTAGGGCATTATAAGAGATGTGTTAGGGAAGTGATACATTTACACTGTACATGAGAGTGTATGTGTAAGGGTCAGAGGGCGTCAAGGTCTTAGTGGAGACAAAAGACTGTTGCCAGATGTTAGAAGAATCTAGGATAGTCGGTTGGCGACAAGCGTGCGTGCAAGACGTTCTTCAGAGTGTAATTTAGATGTATAGCTATTGTGTGTGAAATATAACCAATTATTTGTATTTCCAAATCCTCGAATTTCCTTAACAAGATGTAAACCGAAAGTCGTCCAAAGCCGAAAGGCACGGACTAAGGATAAATAAATAAAATAATAATAAATAATTACGGTGTTAAGGGATTTTCCCGAAGTTCCAAACGGAAGGCTCCGATGTCCTTTCATCTCCGACATATATTATATTGTACATCTAAATTGCTCACAGGTTATATTTTGCAAGTTGTAGAGGGAGGTAGTTAGTAATTAATTAACACGTTCGTTGCCCAGCATGATTCGGCTAAGTTTTCTGCGGGGCCCAAATCCGACCGCCGGTACGCAGAACGTAAATAGAGCGACAAGCGGTAATTCATTGTTTATCGCCATCATTGCCGCCTTGTAAAGAAAAGATTATTTAGTTCTGAAATGGAGAAAGCGATAAGCTTTCCAGCTAGAGTATTCCGAGGGATGTCATGGCAGATATCTGAGATCTTTCATTTAGTCGAGAAGCATACTTGTGAGACGTACATCAGTGATATTTTCATGCTGAATATGTTCAGTAAACGACGTGAAAATATATTTGAAAGTGAGGGAAGTAGTGATGACGGAGTCTACAACTATTGGACGAAGTGCCCAAAATCACCCCAAATGTGTTTGGAATGTTTTAACAAATATCATGCGATATAAAATAATATAATATATTATCCAGAATATAAATTAATAAAAAGTATGGTGTAGGAAGTGTAGTAATTGGTGGTTGCTGCCAGGAGAAAAGAGAATTCGCGTTTCGTCCCGGGACTACCGGTGGACTCGTCAGTAAGGCTATGCCCGGTAGTCCCTGCCTTAGACGTAGAAGGAGTCTCGCTAGATGCGGTATTTGTATCGTGACACCGTATATTTGATCGCGAGACAGACAGACTCGTTGTCGTCGTAGTAGCCCTCTGGTGTTGGCGGTTGGTACCCGCGGATCGTCCGGGAGGTGTTACGATCGCGTTGATGCCTCGACCTGTCGGCATCCTGTTGGCCACAATGGTATAATGTGTTTTTAATATTTTTATGTTGTATATCCTATATACAGGGTGGTTGGTAACTGGTGGTACAAGCGAAAAGGGGCTG
>NT_176941.1:0-2055 GCF_000188095.3 Bombus impatiens
GTAATACGTTATAAAGTCATACCATATAACGTAATACGTAATAACGTTATGTCATATAACGTAATACGTTGGAACGTTTTACCACATAACGTAATACGTTATATCGTCATCCCACATAACGTAATACGTTATAACGTTATAACATATATCGTAATACGATATAACGTTATACCATATAACCTAACACGTTGTAACCGTATACTATATAACATAATATGTTATAACGTCATCCCATATAATGTAATATGTTATAGCGTCATAGCATATAACGTAATACGTTATAACGTTATACCATATAACCTAACACGTTGTAACCGTATACTACATAACATAATATGTTATAACGTCATCCCATATAATGTAATACGTTATAGCGTCATAGGATATAATGTAATACGTTAGAACGTTATCCCATATAACGTAATACGTTATAACGTTATAGCATATAACGTAATACTTTATAAAGTCATACCATAAAACGTAATACGTTATAACGTTATACCATATAACGTAATACGTTATAACGTTATACCATATAACCTAACACGTTGTAACCGTATACTACATAACATAATATGTTATAACGTCATCCCATATAATGTAATACGTTATAGCGTCATAGGATATAATGTAATACGTTATAGCGTTATACCATATAACGTAATACGTTATAAGGTTATCCCATATAACGTAATACGTTATAACGTCATATCATATAACGTAATACGTTATAAAGTCATACCATTTAACGTAATACGTTATGACGTTATACCATATGACGTAATACGTTATTGCGTTATACCATATAACGTAACACGTTATAACGATATGCCATATGACGTTATACCATATAACGTAATACGTTATAACGTTATAGCATATGACGTTATATCTTATTACGTAATACGTGATAACGTTATACCATATAACGTAATACGTTATAACGTTATACCATATAACGTAATACGTTATAACGTTTTCCCAAATAACGTAATACGTTTTAAGGTCATCCCATATAACGTAATACGTTATAACGTTATACCATATAACGTAATACGTTATAACGTCATAGCATATAACGTTTTGCGTTATAACGTTATAACATATAATATAATACGTTATAACGTTGTAGCATATGACGTTATATCATATTACGTAATACGTGATAACGTTATACCGTATAACGCAATACGTTATAACGTTATACCATATGACGGTATACCATACAACGTAATACGTTATAACGTTATACCATATAACGTAATACTCTATAACGCTATACCATATGACGTTATACCATATGACACTATACCATATAACGTAGTACGATATAACGTTATACCTTATAACGTAATACTTTATAACGTTATACCATATAACGTGATACGTTATAACGTTATACCATATAACGTAATACGTAATAACGTTATACCATATAACGTAATACGTTATAACATCATAGTATGTAACGTAATACGTTATAAAGTCATACCACATAACGTAACACGTTATATCGTTACACCATATAACGTAATACGTTATAAAGTTATACCATATAACGTAATACTTTAGAACGTTATACCATATAATGTTATACCACATATCGTAATACGTTATAATGTTATACCATATAACGTAATACTTTATAACGTTATCCCATATAACGTAATACGTTACAAAGTCATACCATATAACGTAATACAGTATACCGTCATTGCATAAAACGTACTGTATAGCGTCATAGGATATAACGTAATACGTTATAACGTTATACCATATGACGTAATACGTTATAACGTTGTACCATATAACGTAATACGTTATAACGTTATACCATATAACGTAACACGTTATAACGTTATACCTTATAACGTTATACCATATGACGTTATACCATATAACGTAATACGTGTTATACCATATAACGTAATACTTTATAACGTTATCCCATATAACGTAATACGTTACAAAGTCATACCATATAACGTAATACAGTATACCGTCATTGCATAAAACGTACTACGTTATAACGTTATACCATATAACGTAATACGT
>NT_176942.1:0-864 GCF_000188095.3 Bombus impatiens
ATACGTTGTAACGTTATGCCATATAACGTAATACGTTATAGCGTAATGCCATGTAACGTAATACGTTAAAGCGTTATACCATATGACGTTATACCATATAACGTCATATATTATAACGTAATACCATATAACGTAACACGTTATAATGTTATACCATACGACGTTATACCATATAACGTAATACGTTATAACGTTATACCATATAAGGTAATACGTTATAACATTATACCTTATGGCGTTATACCACATAACGTAATACGTTATAAGGTAATACCATATAACGTAATACGATATAACGTCATACGATATGACGTTACAACATTTAACGTAATACGTTATAACGTAATTACCATATAACGTAATACATTAGGACGTAATACCATATACCGTAATGCGTTATAACGTTATACCATATAACGTAATACGTTATAACATTATACCATATGGCGTTATACCATATAACGAAATTCCATTTAACGTAATACCATATAACGTAAACCGTTATAACGGTATAAGATATGACGCTACACCATTTAACGTAATACGTTATAACGTTATACCATATAACATAATACGTTATAGCATAATACCATGTAACGTAATACGTTAAAGCCTTAGACCATATGACGTTATACCATATAACGTCATATATTATAACGTAATACCATATAACGTAACACGTTATAATGTTATACCTTATGACGTTATACGACGTTGTACCATATAACGTAATACGCTATGACGTTGTACCATATAATGTAATACGTTATAACGTTATACCATGTAACGTAATACGTTAGGACGTAATACCATATAACGTAATACGTTATAACGTTATACCATATAACGTAATACGATATAACG
>NT_176942.1:935-1220 GCF_000188095.3 Bombus impatiens
TATACCATATAACGTAAAACGTCATTTCGCCATACCATATAACGCAATACGTTATAACGTTATACCATATAGCGTAATACAGTATAACGTTATACCATGTAACGTAAAACGTCATTTCGCTATACCATATAACGTAATACGTTATAACGTTGTACCATATAACGTAATACGTTATAACGTTATACCACATGACGTTATACCATATATCGTAATACGTTAATGCGTTATACCATAACGCAATACCATAAAACGTAATACGTTATAACGTAATACGATATAACGTAA
>NT_176942.1:1405-1544 GCF_000188095.3 Bombus impatiens
GATATAACGTAAAACCATATAGCGTAATACCATATAACGTAATACGTTATAACGTTATACCACATGACGTTATACCATATATCGTAATACGTTAATGCGTTATACCATATAACGTAATACGTTATAGCGTTATACCATA
>NT_176942.1:1627-1805 GCF_000188095.3 Bombus impatiens
ACGTATTACGTTATAACGTCATACCATTAAACGTATTACGTTATAACGTTATAAAATATAACGTATTACGTTATTACGTAAAACCATATAACTTATTACGTTATAACGTTATAACATATAACGTAGTACGCTATAACGTTATACCATATAACGTAATACGCTATGACGTTGTACCATA
>NT_176942.1:3703-4440 GCF_000188095.3 Bombus impatiens
TATGACGTTATACCATATAACGTAATACGTTATAACTTTATACCATATGACAGTATACCACATAACGTATTACGTTATAACGCAACACCATATAACGTAATAGGTTATAACGTCATACGATATTACGTTATACCATTTAACCTAATACGTTGTAACGTTATGCCATATAACGTAATACGTTATAGCGTAATACCATGTAACGTAATACGTTAAAGCGTTATACCATATGACGATATACCATATAACGTCATATATTATAACGTAATACCATATAACGTAACACGTTATAATGTTATACCCTATGACGTTATACCATATAACGTAATACGTTATAACGTTATACCATATAAGGTAATACGTTATAACATTATACCTTATGGCGTTATACCACATAACGTAATACGTTATAAGGTAATACCATATAACGTAATACGATATAACGTCATACGATATGACGTTACAACATTTAACGTAATACGTTATAACGTAATACCATATAACGTAATACGTTAGGACGTAATACCATATAACGTAATACCATATAAGGTAATACCATATTACGTAATACCATATAACGTAATACGTTATAACGTTATACGATATGACGTTACACCATATAACGTAATAAGTTATAACGTTATACCATATAACGTAATACGATATAACGCAATACCATAAAACGTAATTCGTTATAACGTAATACGATATAACGTATAACTTTATAACGTTATACCATA
>NT_176943.1:0-688 GCF_000188095.3 Bombus impatiens
TATTACGTTATATGGTATAACGCTATAGCGTATTACGTTATATGGGATGACGCTATAAGGTATAACGTTATGTGGGACGACGTGACAACGCATTACGATATGTGGCACGACGTTATTACGTATTATATTATATGCGATGACGCTATGACGTATCACGACGTTATGACGTATTACGTTATATGGGATGACGTTATAACGTATTACGTTATGTGGGATGACGCTTTAACGTATTACGTTATGTAGGATGACGTTTTAACGTATTACGTTATATGGGACGACGTTATAACGTATTACGCTATATGGTATGACGCTAGAACGTATTGCGTTATATGGCATGACGTTGTGACGTATTACGTTATATGGGATGGCGGTATAACGTATTACGTTATACGGAATCACGTTATAACGTATTACGTTATATGGGATGACGTTATAAGGTATAACGTTATGTGGGACGACGTGACAATGTATTACGATATGTGGGACGACGTTATTACGTATTATATTATATGGGATGTCGTTATGACGTATTACGTTATATGGGATGACGTTATAAGGTATAACGTTATGTGGGACGACGTTACAACGTATCACGTTATGTGGGACGACGTTATAACGTATTATATTATATGGGATTTACGTTATGACGTATTACGTTATATGGGATGGCGGTATAACGTATTACGTT
>NT_176944.1:0-44811 GCF_000188095.3 Bombus impatiens
TCTAATAAAATTTCTACAAACATCTAATTCCACATGAAGATACCAAGCATTGCCTTTTTGCTACGTATCCTTCGTCTGCCATTGATTCGTATATCCGCGATAACAGTCTGGTGTTGATAATAGAAATTGACCATAATATTCACATATTTATGAACGTCGACGTATATACATTATACATACACCGGCACACACTTTTTCAATTTTTTGAACACAGCCATGGAATTGTTCCTCTGAACATACTACGTGCACTATATGTATAGAACTTTTCGAAATTTCGTTAGCACCGACCAATGAGATACGACACAGTTATTATCGCGATTATGATAGAGAAATTTTAAACCAGCTGGAAAATATACATGAAATTGCAAGACATTCGTTGCAAACTTATATTTAGAGAAAAACGAGTATACAGCAGAAATAGTGATCTTAAACATATAATTAGTGGTACAGATGCGTTTTTCAAATTTTGCTAACATAACCGCGATAGTCGTGTCTCGTGCTAATGAGATTTCAACATCTTTTCTATAAGACACGTGTAAAAAGTTTCAAACAGCGTTTGAACACCTTCTGTAATTAAGCCTCTGTTTTAAAGAATTTTATACGGAATTATTTTTTACACAGAATCTTCTACGAAGAAATTTCCAATATTTTATGCTTCGATAATCGAATTTAACAGGGTATACCAGCGGTTTAGGTGCACAGCTTTGAAACTTCCAACGAAGAAAATGGTTCATTGACGCTACAAATTTTACAGCTTAATTTCGCGTTCAAAGGTACATTTCTCCTGCAAAGAAACCAACTTTTCCAAATCTACAATAATATAATATAAAATATTTTTCTAAATTTGTCGGCCAGAACTTGTTAACCGGGTCGCTGTTCGATCAAAATCTCCTACAATTACGAAACTGTAAATTAATCGAGACAGGTGAATTCCAGTGAATTAAACATACGATAAAGTTTATCCTTAACGGAAACGAAACGACGCGTAAGAAGACGGCAGGCTTTTAATTGCTTTTGAATAAAGAAATTATTCTATCCACGAAATTGACGATTCGAATAAAGAGTTAACTGGTATCCCTCGGTTAACAGGTCGAACGTAACGCGGAAGGTGAAACGCGGCACAAAGAAAGTCAGCGAAACAGTGAAAATAAATTGGATCGAGCTGAAGCGACTCCTCTTTTTTCGGCTAATTACGAATTCGCCGGTTAATGAATTGAGTGTTAAACAAGTGGCGAAAGCCGGTAATTACACGGTCTGTCGCTGTCGAATTTCATTAAGCGGCCAGACGAGAGTCCGCACGGCACGGAAAAAGAAAGAGAAAAAGGGAGGAAACGACAACCGTGGAAGGGAACTGCGGGATAAGTGAAAAAAGGCAAGTAAAGGCGATAGTAGGTATCTCGTGGTCCAAAAACTGTCTTCGTAAAAACAAGAATTTCGTAAAGCTTCAGATACAGTTCTTGGCAGCTGCTGTGAGAAAATCGATGAAATGCGGAAATTACGTTTTTTGAACTCGGTAACAGGTAAAATGTTTATGAAAAGTGGTTCCTTATGGTGGCTAGTGATGTCTGATAAAGAGGATCACGCGTAGAAAGTGAGATTTTACTTTGTACTGTCGATGTATATATTCTTTTTTTTTTTTATTTATTTGTTGAAATTACAATCAATTCTCGCGTTGAGAATTTTCAGTAATTTTTCTGGCGTGGCGCAGTGACATGGCTGTTTATTTGCAATAAGTTAATACTTGTTATAGATAGGTATAATTTGTAGGTATTATAGGTAAGTGCATATGCTTAGTTTGGATAACTAAATGAATCTAGCGTTTAGGTCTAAGCGGGTAGTGCCTCTTCAGCCTGCGAATCTGGTCCGTCGTGTCAAGTAGTCCAGTGATTAGGGGGTTTTGGTGTTTGTTGACTCTTTTGCTATATCTGTCGCTGTATTTTGCTATTTCCTCTTTGACTGTGGGTATCTTGAGGTCGCGATGGATGGTTTCGTTGGTAACATACCAAGGTGCGTCTATTAAGGATGATGTATATATTCGATGGTATAATTTTTCTGAATTTCAATGAAATTAAAGTTCGTCGAGTAGCGAGATAACATTCGGTATTCGCAACAGTGTTTGGTAATTAATTAATTTGAACTGTTATCGTGGAAACTCCCTTGCGTAGTCAGCTGGACATGGGACTCGATAATTGGCAATCATTTTCCTAAGAATAATATTTGTGAAAGGGTAACAAGCCGAGGACAGAACGTTTACTTTAGATTCTGCAAATGCTTCCGGAAGATGTTTAGCCATCTACGCTACACTGAGTATCGTGCAATCGTTTACTTGATGTAGTTCTTCATCGCAAAATGTGCTAGGTTATAAAACAGTTTGCATTCCAAGCTTCGAAATGTCTTTTTAAGCGAAAAGAAAAGGACAATTTCCAGGTCGATTTAAGGTTTCAGCATTGTTAGTTATAGAAGTATCTATAACTTCCGTTGCAAGATATTTTACAAAATCAATAAATTTCCATGTAATCGGTCAAATTGAAACTTTTCGTTCACAATGTTATTTCCTGTTAAACATCAACAAACAGCAAAATGCTGGAAACGCACGGAAGCACGAATTCTCATATCGTTTTTCCATTTGCCTTCCAAACAATCCAAACTTTGGTAAATATTCTAGTTGACGTAATAATAAATAATACAAATAAAGCACATTTACACGAAAAAAAAAAAAAAAACGAAAACAGGCGACTTTTAACGAACCTTTTTTAAATGAAATATCGCAACGAACACGTCTCGCCAGTTCGTATTGACCCATTTTTCAACTTGCCTGTTTTCTGGTCGCATATCCAAAATTGTCTCGCGACCGGTTGCATAATGAAAAAAACATTTGTCGTGGAAAGGAAAGGAAAGCAGCTGTGGCTGGGCAGTGAAGCAATGGTACAGTAATGGCAGAGAAGCGATACGTATCGACCGGCTGTTTCGGTGATCCATTCGCGAGGACATGACCCGGCTGATCGTCCATTTTGAAAGACATGCACCTTATCTGCGGACTCGTGTCACCATCGCCCCGTATTTTGTCACTGATAAGACCAGTTCTTGCTACTGTGCTTACAGTCTCGCGCAAATATGGTGTTCCGTGAGAATTTTTAACATTCTTTTGATCGCTCGTCAGTGAAACGAAATGGCGAAGAATTCAGAACGAACGATTTAGAAAATTCTTGTCTCTTTATTTATTCGACGTTACGAGTATCCTTTCTTTGAGCAAACGTTCGAAATTTTCTTATTTATCCTTAATCGTATCCTGCATTTTCAAACGCTTTCTTCTTCTTTATCAGCTTTCATATATTTTACTTATAATACCACGAGATTCTAGAAATTCTGACAGTAACGAAATTTCTATGGTAATTTCTATAGTAATATGATAGTAGATAGTGTAGTAAATGATATACCTACAAAATTGAATATACTTGAATGTAATTAATTAGTATGTAGATGTTATAATAGTGTAAATGGTATAACAGTGTAACGTAAAATGGTACGATGATGTTACCATATTTCTTATAAATATAGTGTAGAATATACGTGTAGGTAGAATCGTATAATATGCAACACACGGTATAATACATGATCGCAAAGAAATTATTATATAAATTCTGTTCAATCAGACAGGAGCTCTGTTCCCCGAGTTCCACTGAATTCGTACACGTATACATTTCTCTTAATTTATAAGCCAATATCGAAATTAAAAATACAGTGTAAAATTCAGATTAAAGTCACCCATAATTACAAACATCTTTTCTTCAGGAAAAATTCGAAATTTTCCGATATATAATGTGCGATATACGTATAATGATAATCGATGGCAAAGAAATCCTATTGAGCGTTCCAGCGAATCCACATATCGCTACTTGGTATTGATAGTGGGTCAACTGAAAAAATTACAAATTTCCTACTATTCAGTGCAAAGTGCAAATTATTTTTAATTTTGATTACGTAGAACCGCATTTTTATAGTAATTATGATCCCATTAGTTCTTCATCAGAAGGTAATTATATTAATAATTATTTCCAATTATATTATATTATATTGTAGTTATTATTACGTATAATTTTTATAATTTTATTTTTATGATTATTATTGTATACAATTATATTATATATAAAATTATTTCCAATTTTGATTACGTAAAACGGCATATTTATAGTAATTACGATCCCGTTAGTTCTTCGCCAGAGTGCAATTATATTAATAAGGCACGTATTTAGTATTTTTCAGAACGTACGTTCAAACAATTTTTAAAAGCGTCTCAAAAATGAACATTTTTTAAATTGCGTCACTATCAATGCCAAAACAACGATATCTCTTTATCTCTTCCTTTTAATTAGAAGCCAATATTAAAATAAAAAATACCATCCGAAGGTCAACTTATAATCGTGAAAATTACAAAAAGTTTCTCTTTTTAAGTAAAAATTCGGAATTTTACTATTATGACTATCCATTACGAAGAAGATCCTGCGACAAATCACAATCCGTTTCATTGGAGATTCGTCGAGGTTCCTCGAGTTCCATTGCTCCAGGTTCCTTCCTATTCAACGTTCCGCTGGATTTCTACACGCGTCCCTTTCTCCTGGTGCATCCTTCTCTCCTTTCACTTTCTACCTGTTTCTACCGCCTTTCCGGAGTCGCGATAAGGCCGAACGGTCGATGGATAAGAGAAAATTGTCGGTAACTTATGGCGGCACTGCAAAGACATTTTGTCTGACCGCGGCTGGAATTGTCAGTAACTTATGATGTCCTTTCGAAACGTCACTGACGTCCCATCGTTTCATAGCTGCGACTCACGGTGAATTATGAATGATAAGACTTATGAACGTAAGAATTCTTTTCTCCCTTTGCTCCGTGTCTTTATTTTTTTTTTTTTTTTTCGATCCTGACGCGATAATTTATCGTTTTACATTCTTTTGTCGTTTACACTTGCAACGTCTTGTTGCCCGGTGTATCAAATGCAATTTGTAATGTTTTTCTTTCTTCTTCTTTTTTCTTAATGAGAATTGAATGCATATTTTTCTTAACGAGTCATTGAAAGCATAGTGTATGAAAAGAGAAAGAATGGAAATCTATTTAAAGTTAATGCTATTATCTAATGGTAGAACTGTACGTTTCAATTTTCATCGACTAATAACAAGATCACCGGCTCTGCAGCTGTGGCTTAAAAAATTTGCAGTCTTGGAAACTACTATTTTTTAATAGTAATTTCAGTATGTCAAATTTCGGTAATACGTTTCCAATGTTCTGTGAATCGCTAAGCTACCGCGATAGAACATCTAAATACAAACAGATTGAAATTTATATTTTTCCTACTTTGATTTATAAAACAAGAAACTTACATTTTCAGTTGCAATATCTACAATCGTTATAATTATAATATCACTTCATGATAATCCAATATTCTATTAAATAGATTACCGCTTCGGGCACAATGGCTTCTAAGAACTTAGTTTTCTCAAGTTGTGGATGAATTTTGATCAGACGAATCAAGCGTCTTAATCGTGCTCCTCTGTTTGGTTTTGCGACTTCAGTAGCCGAGGATATTAATTAATTTTTGTATCTCGCGTCTCTATCGAACTACAAACTCTTTACACGTTTCCTTCTCACTGTCATATATTTCTTCCAAAAACCTTTTTATTTTTTTTATTTAAAGTTGTTTATTGAAGAATACAGAAGAATACAGTTTTACGTACATATTCACAATAAACGGTGAATTTTTGTAACGATATGTTAGGCAAAGGTACCGATACGCGGCGGTACGACGTTGCCATGCCGTATTATGTGTCGGCGCTTTACATTTTTCGTTGTATAATACAATTTTTGGGTTTAAGCCGCTGGAGAGCGGAGCTTTTTTATGTATTTTTTTTTACTTTTTTCTGTCCTGAAAACTTGGTCGCAAAACAGGACGCTTCGGTAGTCTGGTTTTTTGGTGCTGTGTGACTTTGGGTAGGGGGCGGGGGAGGGGGTCTTCTAAAAATCTATATGCCTTCTTCTGTTCCTTGGCTTTAGAAATTTCTTTAAGAAGTGGTACACACATATCGTAAAGCGTCTTTAATCTATTAATGTCAGTATAATTAATAAATAATCTTATTATATCGTGAGTACTTTCTTTGAGAAAATCGTCGATATCAGGTTCTTTCAACTTAAATATCGCACGATTCGTGTCCTTCTCCGTAATTGTAAGATACACTCTTATTGTATCATATTGTATCATATTGTATCATATAGCAAAGCGTTGTCCTCCTTCGTCAGTTCCAAGTGGCTTAGTAGTGTATAGGTTTAAAAACAATGGTAAATAATTCTTTGCAAATTCTTCGCAAAGTCTTCGGCTGCTTTCGTTATTAATCTTCGTAAGGCAGACGTTATCGACATGCTTAAATTCTTTTTCTCATTTAAATTTGTTCCTAACAGTTTAGCTATATCCTTGAAATTGTCTTTCACATCAGTAGCGTTGTTGCATATACTTGGTAAAACAGCCCAGACTTGGCAAACGAGAAATTCGTAAGTTTTACAATGCGGTTTTACAATGCAGCGTTAGGTAGCAATGTTTCCGCGAGGAGAGTAAGTGACCCACCTAGCACACAATCTTTCAATAATGGTAGTAGCCAAGTTCTTCTTAAGTTAATCGCATTGTCCGATACTTTCAATGCAATCAAATTTAATACTGGATAATCCAATATTAAAATAAAAAATATAGATATCCGATGTAGAAGCAGAGGAAACATTTGTTCGATACGTATTGGGTTGGCAATTAAATGATTGTCAATATCACCTAATGACAAAATCCGCAATCACTTAGTTGCCAACTCGATACATTTAAATTTCACTTTCGATCACTTCGATATTCGTCGCAGGTGTCGCCGTATCGAATACAAATTGATTTTTCATAATCGATAAATAAATCCTGCGATAATGGATTCACCACCTTTGGACCTCGTTGTCGATAACGATAACGTCTTCATCGATTCATCGAATCTACGAGGATTTCGAGCGACGATCGTATCTTGGTGAATCGCGGCAATAAATCATAGTACGCCGTTGCGATAAATAATGATGGATCGTTCGATGAATTTCCTGGCCGCATTCCTTTGCCTCCGCAGTGGATTCAAGTCGAAGATAAATTGATAAAGATCGTCGACCATCTTCTCGCGCTTTACACCTGTCATTTGCTAATCCTAATCAATAAGAAACTGTATTACAGCGCAGACTGTTGAAACTGCTTTTCGTAGAAATTTTCCTACTGCGTTCTATAAATGGAAATTCGTAGTACGAAAGAGTATTAGAGATAAGGAAAAGACGAAGAGGAGCTTCATTTTAAGAGCTAAACAGCATAGGAAATTTAAAGGAAGCAAAGAGTGACTCGAATGTTATAATAAAAGGACGTAAACTTATGAGAAAATTGAACAAAAATCTAAAGATGAAATACAATGGTAGTGGCATTGTTTTTTAAATATATTATAATACAGAGTAAAAATTTCTATTTAGAAGAGAAAAATAAGAATATTCTGTATAATACGCGTTAATTATCTAATTTTCTGGAGTAAATGACCGATCGATCAATTGGCACACGATAAAGTCGACAGTCGTACCTCTACCTTTCTCTCAGCTTCTTTTAACCGCGTTCTGCGCTAATTACTGTTCCTAGAAATTGGCTTCAAGAGTTCTCGAGGATAGCCTTATTTCCAACAGGCACGCAACTGCAACGTCAGCTTTCGGATACGACATAGAAACGATTATCCGAAGCTCAGGATTGAGGTAGGGATGAGCTGTGCATCTGCTTATTCTAAAGATCGATTTCATCTTCAAGAGAAACAAGAAAATTATTCTCCTTTCAATACTTCGCTAATATCCACTGTGTTTTCGCTCGATGTAATATTGTAGGTACATTTCTATCTTAATAAAATACGTCTTTTAGTGTAATTGGATTCGGAAGTCGGTTCGCTTTATATCTTCCCTGTTATCGTCCTCTTGAGCAACGATTATTTTCGTCCGGTTGTTTTCACCGATTTAACCAACTTAGACCGAAGGAGAGTTTCGAGCGATAAAAGTTGTATTATTTTCAACAAGACGACAAATATTTCTATTAGAAATCTTTGCGGATGTGAAAATACTTCGATTATTCGATCGAGTCTCGGGTTTAATCGATTTAGAATCTCGAAGATAGTAGCGCTAATGTCATTTAATTCTTCCATTATATTCTGTTACATGTCAGTTCGTAAATGTTAATATTATATTTTGTTTTTAGAACGACACGGTCTTTTTATCGTCGATCAGACGTCGCATCTTTTTAATCGTTTTTATCTTTACGATAATTTCTAAGCGTTTGAATATATCGCGAATATATCAGGTTGTAACGTACATAGGAAACATTTAAAAGCTTCCACTATATCTATCAATAATATGTTGTTACGTACATAGAATACGTAGAAGATTGCAATAGAAGATATTTCTCTTTCTGAAATACGTGTTAGATTACGTGGAAAGTGTTGCTCTTTTCATTTCTGCATTTCAACCGAACGAATATTTCTCCTTCTCGCTGTAAGTCGCTTTTATCATAACGAACGTATTACGTGCGTTACGTGAAACGTTTTTAAATCTCATTAGCGCCCACATGGGATTCGCTTATCGTTGCTGAAGTTTCAAAGCAATTTGAGAATGTGTATAAAAAATTACAAGATACCCAAGTGCAAGCCATACGATTATCCATACTGTGCATTTCACAGAGACGAGGAAAATATTTAAACAGTAAATTATTCATTGTTCTATGTCGAGCGTGACTCGACGTCAGTTTTTATCTCAGGTGCCCCTTTGTCGAGTTCCATTCGATATTCTTTCAGTTCCACCATTTTTTATAAAACGTGCGAAAGAAAAGCAGGGTTGGACGCTGAGAATCGTTTCAAGATATATTATACGCTTAAAAATTACAAAATACAACGATAGTTTGAATAAAACTGGTATTAGGTTGTCCGGAAAGATTTTTTCGTTTTATGAGGAAATAATAGACGCACCAGGTTTTTTATTATTTTGTCGAATTACGTACGATCAATTTTGTTCTGTTGAGATAAACACCGCGACGTTTCACAATCTTCCTTTCACGTTTGTACGAAGGTGCACTGTTGTAAAAAACACGTTTGCGAAAGAAAGACACGGACAACCTAATATTTAAACGAATTTGTTTCTTCCTTTATTTATTTAAATTGTCTTATCTTTTAGTTAAAGCAAATTTCAAATAAAACACATAAAAACACTGACAGCTGCTGGTAACAAGATTGAAATAAAAATTCAGAATGCAAAAGGTTAAACCGTGTTATATTAACTATCTTTTCACCGATACCACGTTTACCACGTTTTTTTCGTTCTTTTTTTTTTGTGCTTTTAAACAATATAACAATTCATATAATAAAATAATAATAAAATAATAAAATGAAATAAAAGAAGAATTCATTAATACCGTGCAATAAATATGCAGAAATAAACGCGAACGATTGTTATCGCTATATCTATGAATAATATATAGAATACGTAGAAGATTACAATAGAAGATATTTCTCTTTCTAAAATACGCTAAATTACGTAGCAAGTGTTTTCATTTCTGCATTTCAACCGAACGAATTATTTCTCCTCCTCGATGTAAGTAAACGGTAGCAGCTTCTGTACAGCAATTGGTGCCGTGGTCGCGAACACAGAAACAGAGAGAGGCAGACTTGGCGAGCAATTAAGTCGCGACACGAATCCATTAACATGCGGGGACAATCGTGCGATAGTCACGGGCCGACGATCTCGACCGCGGACGAAACAATTACACCGCGAATCGGCGCGCACCAGGGAAAAGGAGAGACCTCCCTTAATCTCCTTTCATGCGTGACTTTTGGTCGATTGTGCAACAGGTGGCGGGCTCGACCTTCGGCCTCCTCTTCTACGTTTCTAACGCTCGTTCGATACCAGCCGTTTCCTTTTCCTGCTCGCCGTTACTCCTTCGTATCTCACTGAACGCGATCTCTTTCCATTTCCACGCTTTTCGCGTGCTTTGCTTCCGCACTGCTCTCACACTTTCCTCTCTTTTACTTTGGTTTATATTGGTTTATCTTGCTTTATGTTGGTTTATCTTGGTTTATATCAGATGTGTTCAACATACCAACAACTACCAATAGCAAAATACTGACATTCGCGGACGACACAGCTGTACTAGTCAGGCACACTAAACCTGCAACAGCAGTCACTTTACTACAAGAACATATCACAAAAATAGAAAAGTGGTTTCGAGTTAAACAAATTAAAGCAAACCCCGATAAATGCAACCACATTACACTCACACTACGGAAACAGATACCAGCAAACATTATACTGAACGGCACGCACATAATAAAAACAAGGCAAGTCAAATACCTAGAACTCCACTTAGATACATGATTCACATGGAAACAGCATATTAAATCTACAATAGACAAAATACAGATAGCAAGGAGACAAATGTATTGGTTAACATGTGGAAAATTCAAACTGAGCATAGAAAACAAACTAAAGATATACAAAACGATCATAAATCCAATCTGGACGTACGGAATACCACTTTGGGGAATAGCAGCAATGAGTCATATAAGCAAAATAGAGACAATTCAAGCTAAAATTCTTAGAACAATAGTAAACGCCCCGTGGTACGTTAGAAACGAGGACATACGGAAAGATCTTGGAATACCAACCGTCAAGGAAGAGATTAGCAGATTCGCAAGAAGGTACAGAGAAAGAATAGCAACGCACCCTAACCGGAAACGATCAACACAAGCACAGAAAGAAGACTAAAAAGGAAACACCCAGCAGATCTCATAAAGGATATATCCTAACAAACACGAAGATGGTACCTCATTGGGGGTAGCCACCCACATGATAATCAAACAGCTAGAAAACTACCAAATGTCCAAATTGGACAAATTGTGAATGTGAAATATTAAAAAAAAAATAAAAAAAAAATGTTAGATGTGTTCGAGTATTTCAATTTGTAAATATTTATCTATCGATCTATGGTTGATATTAGTTGTAGCTGGCTTTTCCAAATTGTGCAGGTATTTTCGTTTATCATCTTACGTATTTCTTTTAGTTTCTTCTTGTGCTACTCGTTTTTAATTTATGCCTTATTACTGTTGTTTGTATGTGTATTGTGTAGTATCGTGTGTTTGTATTGGAATAAATGAATTATCCTTTCAGTTGGATACAATTGGTTTTCAAAGGGTGTAATAATTTGAAGAGCGCGAACAGGTGTTTCTTTCGTTTTCTGAAATTATTTTCACTCATATACGTAAATCGTTACGTTTATAGTAGAAGTATATATATATATATATATGTAATAAGGTAAATCCTTAGGATAAATCAGACGATCGATTCTAGGAAATCGAGTTTATTTGGGGAATAATTAACGCTTCGACTGTCACGCCGAAATCACATGTTTCGCTCAGGACGTCACAGTGTTTTAACACAGTTAGATGCAAGATTTGTTCTCTTTTTTTTTAATTGATGTTCTAATAAAAACGTTTAATTGTTCGATGGGGCATTTTTTATTTCAAAGTATCTTCTACTTGTCGGTTATATTCAAAATGCCCTAACTGTCAATTTTCATTCAATTTTTACGACTATAAGAAGTTCAAGCGTTCATTCACTAATGATCACCTTTTCGTCATAGGAGAAACTGTGGCGGGTCATATATGACCAACGTGGCAGTCAAAGCTAAAAGAAATAATAAAATAATAAAATAATAAATAATAAATAAATAAAATAATAATAATAAAATAAATAAATAGAAAAAATTAAAATAAATTAAATTAAATACAATAACAGTTAATAACAAATCTATTACAAATTTTAGCTGGAAAATCGAGAATTTTCCAAGTACTAAATTACCGTTCTTCTCTCGTGATCCATTCTATTCAGTAAATGACTGCCGATAAAACAAAACAAAAGTAAAAATAGTTTGAATTCTATAGAATTTACATATATACATATGTTGTTGGTAAATCGAATTACTACGACAAAACAAAATTACAATAGTTGAAAATCGTACAGGAGTTTCTGTTCGTTGTATTCACGCGATCGATCTCAGTAAACAGAATTAAAATATCGTCCTAAGATCTTTGACTAGCTTAACGCAATGTGTAACTACCTTAAAATCTGTTTAACGTACTAGATCGTATAGATCCTTTAAACTCTATTAATCATTTTCCAAACTGTTCGTGTTACATGCTAATCAATCATTCTGTAATATTTCAAAGCATTTTCTTCAAAACGATTCCAATTCACCCTAATCTAATCCATCCTTCAAGCTACAAATTCTACCGTTAAATGTTTCCTCAAACAAATCACTTCTTTAGAATATTATTATTATATATCAGACTAACTACGTTCACTACTAATCGAGTAACTTTGTTTCCACACGAGGCAAGATCGTCTGTTTCAAACCGTTTCGTAAATATCGTAACACGAAACAAAATCGTTCGATTAAGAATTCAGCAACTTTCATCGATCTCTGTTCTCATTTTGACGATGTTTCCTCAAACAAATTCTCCGATCCGATCTCTTCTTTAGGATATTATTATTACATATCGGACTAACTACGTTCCCTGCTAATCGAGTAACTTTGTTTCCACACGAGGCAAGATCGTCTGTTTCAAACCGTTTCGTAAATATCGTAACACGAAACAAAATCGTTCGATTAAGAATCCAGCAACTTTCATCGATCTCTGTTCTCATTTTGACGATGTTTCCTCGCAAAGAACCATCTACGAATCTTCCATCATTTAATATCTGAATTTTTATTTTCATATTGTATGATTACATTGTATATTACACATTTGTATTCGTATTTGGATAATCGATCGTTCCATTTAACGAATTTAAAATCAAACGTATCGATATATAAGTGAAATTCCGTGTCGTATCAATTCAGCGTCAAAATTCACGCGTCCAAGTGATCGTCGCAATTCAGCAGACCGTATTCTTTTTTAAACGTGTCGCAATCGAGCATCGTTGCGTCATCGCGCATAATGATCGCTCGCAAGGAGGGTATTATCCGCTGCTTTAACCGCGTGGCCAATAATCACGGGCCTCGGCCGCCAACATCGTAGACGTAGTTTTCCAGGAAACCATTACTATACTATACGAGGCAGCTTCGCGTAAATTGCCGGTGTTCCTGTGGTTCTCCAACAACCGATCGATCGTATCTGTAACCACGCCAGCCAGCGTTGCCTTGCTCCAGCGTATTGCTCGCACTCGTATCTTCTTAGAATGAAACGATAGGCCCAAGAGAGACAAGGATGAGACGAGCATAGTTAATTTATGGGCATCTGGTTCACCGATCGAATACCTAGAAGAGAAAATCGGGAGAGGGTTGTTGCAGTTAAGACGGCCAGAGCATTGATATGTGGTCTGGTTTAGTAAGAGGCGATACTCTATTTATGTAAAGGTTCTTCTACGTTAGAATCACTTGCAAACTGTACAAAGTTCATTTTTGCGATAATTATATATCGATATATATTTTTTCACTGCTTGAAATTTTCGACAATTTCAAAAGTAAATATCTAAATGTACGTATTTTATGGAAAACGGTTTCGTTTCGTCGACGATAAAATTTCCAAAATTTTCAATCTGACATTCGAAAATCTATGGTTTTTAAATGTACCCGTTATTTGTATTGGAGTGGCAACTAAGTGATTGCGGATTTTTGTCATTAGGTGGTATTGACAAAATCCGCAATCACTTAGTTTCCAACCCGATATATTGCTTGATAACTATCATTAACTATCATTTGCTACGCGAATTTTCAATTTAGTAATCCAATATGCACAATTTCCTTTAAATTCGAATCTAAATGTTCAAGTCTAAGTCTCTGGTCGTAAACATTTTCCTATTTAAAATATAATTTCCAAAGTTTGCTCCGAAGATCGCGAAACCTACGTTTCTATACTTTGATATCGTTTTCGACGTAACGTTGCTTAAGGTCGCTCAATTCTTGACCGTCTCGTTCCACGTGTATTCACATTCTAACGATGATGCAATTTGAAAAATTTGCTCCGAAAATCCCCAAATCTACGTTTCTCTATTTTCGTATGATTCCTAATACAATACACATTGCAATTGAGCAAAATATCACTCAATTTTTAATCGTCATACTCCACGAAAATTGTCATTTCGACGATAAATACAATTCCTAAAATTTCTTTTAAATTCGAATCGAAATACCCAAATAACCGTCGACGTGCTTAGAAAAATTTATTCAAATCTTCCTGCGAAACATTTTTTTCATTACCAGTGACTCGTCATTCGCGCGAATCCTCGTTTTGCGCGCTAAAATTTATGAAACTTGCACAGTGAAATTTAAATAGCCAGAAGTCTCGGCATTTCCGTATCATTCTCGTCGTGTCGTGGTGTTCGTTCATAGTCGTGGATGGACTAGCACGGACCCAACCACGGGTATCGACGCGTTGAATCGGTTAGATTCCTCGAGGCAGTTCGCAACGTATCTCCTAGTCGAAGAGAGGAACGGCGCGCAAAGGAGCAGCTCGAGCGGGACAGAAGCGGAAGAAAGATGGCATATAGTTAAAAGACAGCGAGACAGAGAAGAAAGAAGCAGAGGTTGGTAAGCCACGATACGGCCACGGCTGTTAGTCAAAGAGGCGACTCGCGTTGATTTACAGCTTACTAAATAGACGGGGCTCTTACGGGCCCTGATATTCTCTCGCCACGGAATGCGGCAGAGGACGAGGTGGAAAGAGTCGAGCGAAAAGTCGGCGAATGCGAGACATTGCGAGTAACTCGCAGAAATAAAGGTTCGTTCGTACTGCGTGCTCTTTTCCACGGAAGTGATTCTCTTCGGGTGAAGACGTTTCAAGTTATGTTTGTAATATGACGTTTAAGATCACGTTATAATAGGAAACTTAAAATTATGTCCATAATAACGTAGATACAGTTACGTTTATAACAAAACTGAAAGACCGAAAAACGTAGTTTCATTCGGTCGACGATATTCAAAATTCTGCTTGTAATAAGATCATGTTTATAATAAGACATTTATGATTGTAATTGTAATAACGCGATTATAGTCACGTTTGTACTAAGATTAAAAGACACGAAGACGTACTTTCATTTGGGCGACGATATTTAAAATTCTGTTTGTAACAAGTTATTTAGGATTATATCTATAACAAGACATTTAATATTATGTTTATAACAAGACATTCAAGATTATATTTATAACAAAACATTTAAAATTGTAATTGTAATAACGCGATTATAGCCACGTTTGTACTAAGACTAAAAGATACGAAGACGTAGTTTCGTTCGGGTGATGACATTTAAAATTCTGTATGTAACAAGTCATTTAAGATTATGTTTGTAGCAAGACATTTTGTAACAATTATAGTTTCGTTTATGCTAAGACTAAAAGACACGAAGACGTACTTTCATTTGGGCGACGACATTTAAAATTCTGTTTGTAAAATTTGTTAAAACAAGACGAGCTTTAAATAATGTCCATAGTAGCACAGATACTGTTACGTTTATAGCAAGACTAAAAATCTAAAATACGGCCAAATGGAGACATTTGAAGTTGCGTTTATAACGAGACATTTAAGATTGCGTTTATAAGAAGACGTTTAAAATTATGTTTATCATAATACAACCACAGGTATGCTTACGATAAAGCTAAAACACTAAAAGCCAAGCACTTCCCTTTAAACGAAGACATTTAAACTTATGCTTGTAAGAAGATATTTAAGAGATTACGTCTATGATTAAGAGACCACGGATCTTTACATTTTATTTGAAATTTATATCTTTATGGACGCAACTAAACAAACATAAACTTAATTGAAGATTCGCTTTATCTGTTAAAAATCCAAACAAGTAGTCCACCTTCCATGTTTCGTATATCCTTGCGCGTCGCATTTTTATATTTCTAAATTTTGCATTTTAAAGGCATAAAAATCCGCGATAGAACGGTAAGCCGTCTAAGATATTTAATATTCAAAATTATGCTCATAACTACATGGTGTTCAACCGTGTTCGTAATTAAACGCCTAACGTCATGTTCGTAACAGGACGTTTACGATACAAACCGTAATCGAACTTTCGTAATAGCAACCGTAACGAGACAACGAGTAAGCTTTTTCGCTTACTACGAACTTACAAAAGTCACGATTAACGGTGATTTATAATAAAAGGATTATAACCGGTGCCATTTGCATTTGGAAGTAGTTGGTGACTTTTGGAATTCCGTCGCCGCATAGAAAATTCACTGCGACCTCAGGCAGAGGCTGTTTATTCTGGCTACGATGTGCGGCGCAATTCAGCGAACACGGAGAGACACGCAATCGTCACGGTTCTTCTGATACCGGATTTAAAGGCCTTATGCTCGGTTTTCACGAGTCTCCGGTGTCGCTGAGTAATCCTATCCTCGGACACATCTAGCCAGCATAATGTCGCTTGACCGGTAGCACAAGCAACGGCTACTTTACCTCGCTATATTTTCATATACTTTAACGTATGTGCTATTATACTAGTGCGCCACTTTAAAGATCGATCTTTCCCTGTCATTCGTCAACTTTTCATTAGTAACGTTAGGTAGGTAGATAATTTAAGGAATCGAAAAATTGCGAAGAGATGCGAGATTTTCTTTGTATTTGCTCACGCATGGCGCGTCCAATTGTCTAACTTCAATTTCGTTTCGACGATTAATCAACGGTTGTCTTTAACGCGCCAGTTTGCCTGTCGCGATTTCGACGTATACCTGTTACAGAGATCGACTCGCAGATTTCTAATTTTCAATGCGAGTTTCTTGTCCAAGTTTTTGAATACTTTCCGAATACTTGGAAACAAGTCTTTCACTTTCTCTGTTTTTCAAACAGTAAAAAGTACACCTAACACTGGCAAATATTAATCAAACGAATGCAAGTAAGCGCAAAATAAATTCGAAGGAAGCCTATTTCTTTAAAAACCCT
This sequence comes from Bombus impatiens, assembly GCF_000188095.3. Taxonomy (NCBI): domain Eukaryota; kingdom Metazoa; phylum Arthropoda; class Insecta; order Hymenoptera; family Apidae; genus Bombus; species Bombus impatiens. The sequence goes on from NT_176944.1 coordinate 17,019, forward strand.
GGAAATTTCAACTCGAACTGTCCTCGTTTCGCCCGCATTAACGTGCTTTTCCCAACGGTGCTTCCATGATACTCCAACGGCGTAATTATCTTCCGATCGAGTCAATGTACTATCTATCGATATAATTGATACAATTTTACCGATTAATACTTACGATTGCCTAGAAAACAGCTCGAAACCAATAAAGTCTCTGTATGATCGATATGATACGTCCAATGATATACAACACGCTAACCGATCGTAAGATGCACGGTTTTTCCCAAGTTCGATTAAAACACGGTCTATGCCACGTATCTGTGGCAGAACGTTAAGCCCGATCGGAACACGGCATTTTCGTCGTTTCTCATGGAACAACGCGAAACATTTCGACTTCCACGAAACGAAACGGCCGGCTGGAACAATTATTTACGGCACCCAGGCACCCAGCAACGAGGTATCTCTCTCTCTGTTTCTTCTGCTTTCCTTATTTTTCTCTGACGCGCGGATCGCGAACAGAAAGAAAGAACGAAAGAGATTCCTCTGTCTCTTTCTCTCTTTCTTTCTTTCCGCCGGTCGAGAAGCGGGCCGGTGGATTCATTCGGTCGGTTTTTGCGCAACTCGTCGCTTCAGTAACCCTCTTCTTCTCTTTCTTCAGACCCTCTTCCTGAGACAAGCCTCTCAGCCGGTCATTGATTCGACGTAGATCTCGAGATCGGATCCTCTCGTGCGAAGCATCCTTTGAGTCTTCATTGAATTGCCTTCTGTCTCTTTCCTTCTTTCCTCTTTTCCTTCAGCTCTGACTCTCCTAGCTCTTTCTCTGCGTTTCTTTTCCTTTTTGCCACTCTCTTCGCCTCTCTCTCTCTCTCTCTCTGGCTTTTTTTATCCTCTTCTCGATAATTCTCGTCTAACCGCGCACGCTCCAGGATGACCAGGCTGCCTGGAAAAACGCGATAATTGCGCTCGGGTATAATAAGCGTTTTGATGTTGTTGTTTCTTTTTCTTCTTTTTTTTCTTTGGTGCCGATCAGAGGATTCTTCGGAAGCGGAGAAACATCCGAAGCGTTTTCTCTCGGTTTAAATGGCTTTTCCTGGGTCTCGATAGTAGTTTCCGAGATTTCTTCTTGCTCGCGAGTCGATCCGCGAATATTTAGTACCCTCGTCGCTTCGATCGTCGGTCGGAAGGCGAAGAACAGCGCAGCGAGCCAAAATTTGGATCTTGGAAATGTGGAAAAGGGCAGATTCTACAGCGGAATATATTAGGTTGTCCGAAAGGTTTCTTTCGTTTCATAGCAAAAGAATGGTTAATGTCAGGCAGGCTTATGTTTTTTAATTGATCCATTAATGATCATGATGATATACAGTGATGATATACAGATGATATACAGAAATGATTTATACAGTGGCACGCAGAAGTATTGGTACATTCGTCGATATCTTTCATCAACGCACCACGTTTGTTATACGAAACATTTTGAAATTTCATTGCACCTGTAATGGGCATTTAACTATCGCGATTACATTGGGAAAATTCGAAACGATTCTGAAAGCGTTACAAAAACTACAACTATTTAGTTAGAAGTTACGAGTATACTTATTCGCAAGTTACAAGTATTAGGTTGTGCGAAAAGTTCCTATCGTTTCATAAGGTGATAATGGACGAACAACAATTTCTGTTTTATATTATTTTATTCAATTACGATCCATTTTGTTCTATTTCTATTATTATGCTCGTGCATAATTCAATGAACTAATATAAAAGAAGAAACATTGTGCGTCTGTTATTTCTTTATAAAGCGAAAGAAACTTTTCGGACAACCTAATACATCAACGTAAATTCTACTATCAACGTTAACTACGTTAGAATCGTAGGACGAAGGATGGAAAAATTGAAAATCATGGATTTGTCAATACCACCCAATGACAAAATGCGCAATCACTTAGTTGCCAAGCCAATACTATTCTACACGAAATTCGTAATAAAATAGATATTTTTTGCCGACGTAAAACGTTCTCAAAATAATAACAAAAAATTATCTATTATCAATTAATACCGCGTTAAGGTTCGTTGGAACGCGTCGATTGTCCCTTTTACTTTAAAAGCCGCTTTAAAACGACAAATTATTTTTACGAAGGCCGATTCAATCGATTTGAAACGAACGCGCGCTTCCGATCGATAGATTTTAATTTTAAATCCTTGGAGTTTGTCGTGCAAGGCAATCCGCTCGCGTCGATCTTTTTACGCTTTTTAAAGGTTTGCTGTGGCTGCGTGGAAACGCAAATATCGCGTTATTTTTAATCTGGCCACCTATTATTGGCTCTTAAACGGCGGCCATTTTTACGAGGCTACTTAGAAATCGGACTCTTTCTCCGGTCTAAATTTACGCGGCATGCAGTTTCCGCTCGATCTCAACTCTCTCGATCGTGTCCCTTTTTATTTCCCCTCGTTCTCCGCCACTACGCACGCTTCTTCGTCCTTTTTCTCTTTCTTTTCCCCCGATATCAATCATCGTTTTGATTCAGCAAATGTAGTACCGTCACCGATGCGACTACTCGCGAGAAATTACCATTTTTTTATTTTATCTAACCTAATCGAAGTCTGTCTAAAATCTTCGTTTCGCGGTATTTGACATCGCGAGGAGTATCGGGATCGTCGATCGAACATAAACGCGCAAATAGAAATAGAAAATTCGCAGACACGGTGGATCGAAGCTTCGGTTTAACCTCGGCGTCCAGATGCAAAAGAGATGTACAAAATTTGCCACGTCTACGAATTTATTTTCAAACGATGTAACTTTCTCATCGACGTTCGCCACATTTTTATCGGCTATCCCGCAGGCTAGACGAGATTATAAGAGATTTCTAACAAGGACTAGCTGTAGAAATGGAACGAACCGTAAGAAGAAGATCGCTGGCCAAGATAATTACGAGAAGAAAAACGTCGCACAGAGATACTCATCAATTCTGTTTAAAATTCGATTTAACCGCCGCTCGATTCACCTATTTTTGAGTATTGTTATATGTCGGCTTAGCTAACTTAACAGTAACGAATCTTCATTCGAACTAGCCATCGTTGTTGCACGATAGAAATTATATACTGGTATAAATATTGATTTTTACAAAGTTTGACAAATAACCGTGGTGATCAAACACTCGAGATGTTAGTGACAATGTTCTTAGGTTCAATAACGAATCCACGGTCAACGGAGTAACTCTTTGTTAAACGTAGAATATATTTTGAAGCAGAAAGTAACGTTTGCTGTGACGCTCGGTATAATACAGCGCGTAAAGACGATGTGAAAATTCTGCAAGGTGATTGCTAGGCAGACCCGCGTAGAGCTGACATTGCTCCTACCCGGTGTTTGATTGTTAATACAACGTGTGTCTCATGATATTGCCACTTCTTTGTTAGGTAAAAACGTTTATCCCGTGACCGTGGCTACGTTCGGCGACCAGTTATGTCACCTTGAGCCCAAACCCACCGTCACAAATCTCGGGCAAACATAATAAGATTGAATCATAACAATTTCCAAGTTTTATCATTTAAGTACAGCTATAATAAATAGTTTAGTATTGACTAAAGTATTGGGGATCTTCTCAAAAATTCCAAAAGAAAGGCCCCGATGTCTCCTCATTTCTGACATATATTTATTGTAAATTTAGTATTGCAATATCTTATGCTACGATTAGTTTATTTACAATAAATGGATTAAACAGATGTTGATTAAACAGGAAACGATGGTTGTTTAACGTGAACTAATCACAATAACGTATTACAATTAAGACAATTAGATAATTAATTTGCAACTCTCTTCACCACGGATTCAACTCTCTCTCTCTCTCTCTCTCTCTCCCTCGACAATGCAATTCGCACTCTCTGGCGTCTTAACTCATACTGCTGTTAATTCGTTTATGTCCCTTAGCAATTCATTATCTTTTGTCTCAGCTTCATACCTTTTGTCTTAGTCCCACCACGCACATGCTCCGCAACCGCTTGTTTATAATTTGCCCGACACACCCCAGGCCCCTCGTCCACGATACTATAGTGTTATATATTTATTATACATTAGTAAGTTATGGCGGAAAACTCGAATTTTCGTCGTCATTCGCCTAAATCTAAAAATCCATTCAAAGTTTCGACGTGAAAGCCGAACCATCGACGTCCAGTTCCCTCGAAGCTAATCCCTCTACCGTGTAACATCCACGTCAAAATAACGCACGCGTGCCACTGTTGTTATCCTGACAGGCCCAATACGTGCACGCGTTATACCTAAAATATCGCGTAGAAATTGGACGAAGGAAAGACACGAAGAACAAGCTGCAGCATCGGCGCGTGTCGCTCGCGAGAACCAGCTGTCTGCCTCTTGTGAAAGGAAAAAGGAGGGAAAACGGTTGCTCAGGAGGGTGGCTTCGGCCGGATATATCGCGTATAATGGCCCGAAATGGTCAAATTATAGAGAGACTCGAGAGTACGCCGACCCTATGCCGTGAAACCGAGCGAGCACGGGTTAGGTGAAAAGCGAAGGCTGATGCGGATAGGCACGTGGATAGGCCAGTTACAATGGTTCTTGTTATATCATCGTGTTCTCGTGTTCTTTTTCTATACAGGTATGCGAGCGAGGGATTAAGAAACGGGAATGCTTATACGGATCGACATTTTTTGAAATATTCCAGCTATGAAGAATATTTCAAGTTTCGAAAATATTTGAAATATGTAAGATAGGTAAGTTTTAATAATAAAGTAGAGATTGAAAAAAATAAGTTTCGTGGAGTATTAAAGGTACGTAAAACATTCAAGGTATGTAAAATATTTGAAATATTTGAGACGTCTGAATTTATTTTATGATATTCAAGGTACCTGAGATTTTTTAAAACACTTGAACTATTTAAAATGGCTAAAGTTTCTAAGATTTTTAAAACACCTGAACTATCTAAAATGGTTAAAGTTTCTAAGATTTTTAAAACACTTGAACTATCTAAAATGGTTAAAGTTTCTAAGATTTTTAAAACACCTGAACTATCTAAAATGCCTAAAGTTTCTAAGATTTTTAAAACACCTGAACTATCTAAAATGTCCAAAGTTAAGTTTCTAAGATTTTTAAAACATTTGAACTATTTAAAATGCTTAAAATTGCTAAAATTTTTAAAACATCTGAACTATCTAAAATGCCTAAAGTTTTTAAGATTTTTAAAATACTTGAACTATCTAAGATGCCTAAAGTTTCTAACATTTTTAAAACACGAACTATTTAAAATGCCTAAAATTGCTAAAATTTTTAAAACACCTAAACTACCTAAAGTAGTTAAAGTTTCTAAGATTTTTAAAACACCCGAACTATCTAAAATGCCCAAAGTTTCTAACATTTTTAAAACACCTGAACTATCTAAAATGCCTAAAGTTTCTGACATTTTTGAAACACCTGAACCATCTAAAATGCCTAAAGTTTCTAAGATTTTTAAGACACCTGAACTATCTAAAATGCCCGCGGTTTCTGACATTTTTAAAACACCTGAACTACCTAAAAGTAGTCTCGAAGTATCTAAGATTTGTAAAACGTCTGAACCATTTAAGATATACATAGTTTCTGAAATACCCAAAATTCCAAAAGTGTAAAGGCGTCGTCGTACGCCGCTTAACCTACGCTATCCTCGTTAAAGAAAAACGCGAAAAGGAGAGAAATCATGCGCCAATACCCGCAACAATCTCACGATCTCTCTCATACGTCATTCTCCCGAACGATCAACATTCAATTTTCCTGCAAGATAACGTCATCGTGGAAAAGGCACGTAAACCTTCGTATCTGCATCGTAGCCGAAGTTCTCGCAGAAGGCAAACAGGTTGTAGGGAAACATACATCAGGTAGACAGAAATTTACGTGCAGACTTTTAACGATACAACGTTACCACGGTGTTGAAGAATTACAGGTTCGATACCTTTGGTGTCACTTCATTTTCATTATCGTTCATTATCGTTCGGTAATCCCCCTCTTATTATCGTTATCGCGTTCCTCGAGCCGAGTCATTTGCGCCAGGCGATACTGAATCGATTACGAGGACAGGTGCGAACCACGTTCGCCACGCTTCCTCCACAAAGAAACAGGCAGGTATCCTTAATTGGCAGCTAATTGGTCGAGGGACGGTATTTTGCTTAGGAACTGACGATTTGCGGTCATTCGAGAATTTACGCCTGGCAACGTTTGCAAAAAGATAGGTTGTTTTAATAGTAGGCGTAGGTCAGTGCTCGTTTCATTTGTTTATCGACCTGGTTTTTATTGGTTTCTTTCTAATTTGGAAATATAGTGAATGGATAATACGCGACACGTTCGCTTAAGTTTTGTGGCAAATATTGAACAAACAATTATAGTCTGTTTTGGGCTTTGGAATTTTTAATAGTTTTAAAAGTTAGAATTTTTTAATCTTCTTTGGATTATGGTACTTTGAAATTTAATAAATTGGCCATATATACTCTGGTTGGTTAAATTTTGTAAAATGAATGGAAGAAATGTTTTTTCCTCGGGAACTGATTTTTATCGGATTCCTTTTCTTTGGAAGTGCAATAAGTCAATATGTAATATGTAATGGATTTGTTTAAAGATCGAAGTAGAGAAGATCGAAGAAACGCGTGCTTCTCTTCGGGTCTTTGTTCCAATTTTTTGATCGCCTTTATTTTCGATTATGGGTACTTTGAAATTTGATAAATCGACAATACGTAGACGACTTGATCAAATTTTAGATTATTTAGAGTAGATCGAAGAAATGTTATGAACTAGTTCTTTTTCCATTTTGTTTTATTTGAAAGTATAGTAAATGAATAATACGTAACAGGTGCGGTTCAATTTTATAGAACATATTGAAGAATTGAAGAAACGTTACTGTTGGAATTTTTTAATCGTACGATTATATTTTGAAATTTAATAAATTGACTGAATAAAACTCAAATTTCATAGAGTAAATGGAAAAGACGTGATTTCACTGTAATTTTTGATCAGAACTTTTCGATTGTGTTGGGCTTCTCTTTTGGGTAAACCGATCGCTCGATCGTTCGAAAGATCGGAGAATCTTCATCTGTTGGTTTCTGATTAAAATCTTTGTATTGTGCTCAGATTTTATCTTAAAATGTAAACGTTTTGTTGTAAAATATAAATTACTGTACTGGAAATTATATTAAATATAAAATGCGTTATTTAGAAGGTTTTATGGTAAAAGTGGATTAAAGTGGTTATCGTGTAAACTATACAGAAGCCAAACCAAGTATCTTCATCGAGGTTAATTGTCCGGTTTCAGAATAAGCAAAGGTCGAATTCGATCGATAAATCACGTATCTGACGTTAAAATTGGGAGATTTTCAAAACGGGATGTATCTTTGAAACGATCGCTTCTTTTATTTGTGTGTATAGTCTGAGAACATAGGTCTGGCAAAGTATATTTTTAAACCGGTTTGTCCTTAATTTGTATAATCTAAGATACAACGGAATAAAAAATATGAAACAAATATAAGAGAAGGGAAAGCTAATTTTATAATTCTATTCCAAGTGAAAATAGAAAAGAAAAAAAAAAAAAAATAGAAACTGTAACACAAGAAATATCACTTCCTCATTTTTAATATAACTTCCTACCCTTTCAGATATTTTATATTTTTATAACCTTCTATTTTAAAAATACCTGAAAACCGATTTCTTCTCTTATCTATAATTACCTACTTCCATAAACCCATCTAAAAATATATAAATAAATTTTACACTCTTTACACCGACGAGGAAAATATGCAAATATGATGTATAACGTTCTGATGAGCACGATAGAACAATTAAAAAGTCCCTCGACAATTTACCTATCTATATGAAGAACTTGATGAAAAAATGTGAAAAATCATCTTATTCAACGCCTTATTTATCTCGCACTTTACTATTGAGAATATTGCGCAGCCACGTGCTTTAACGTTTGCATTGCGAACGCGCCACTTTTTCCTCGAAATTTACGTACCTGAAGAACTTGAGGAAAAATCCAAAAAATAATTTTATTCGACAGCTTATATATTTTAGACTGTATTATTGAGAATATTGCGAAGCAACTTGACGTGGCTCGTAAACGTTTGCATTGAGAACGCGCCACTTTTTCTTCGAAATTTGCGTACCTGAAGAACTTGAGGAAAAATCTGAAAAGTAATTTTATTCCATAGCTTATATATTTTAGACTGTATTATTGAAAATATTGCGGAGCAACTTGACGTGGCTCGTAAAGGTTTGCATTGAGAACGCGCCACTTTTTCTTCGAAATTTACGTACCTGAAGAACTTGAGGAAAAATTCAAAAAATAATTTTATTCGACAGCTTATATATTTTAGACTGTATTATTGAGAATATTGCGAAGCAACTTGACGTGGCTCGTAAACGTTTGCATTGAGAACGCGCCACTTTTTCTTCGAAATTTGCGTACCTGAAGAACTTGAGGAAAAATCCAAAAAATAATTTTATCCGACAGCTTATATATTTTAGACTGTATTATTGAGAATATTGCGAAGCAACTTGACGTGGCTCGTAAACGTTTGCATTGAGAACGCGCCACTTTTTCTTCGAAATTTATGTACCTGAAGAACTTGAGGAAAAATCTGAAAAATAATTTTATTCCATAGCTTATATATTTTGGACTGTAGTATTGAGAATATTACGGGACAACTTGATGTGGCTCGTAAACGTTTGTGTTGGGACTATGGCACACCTTGAAGAGGCACATCGATACACCTGACTGAATCACTGACCATCCATGCAGCACGGAATCGAGAAGCCTCGATCCCCTTATCCGCTCATCTGGGGTGGAACCGTCACCCCCTTCTTCCAGAGTTTCTGCTCTACCAACGAACAGAAACTTCGAACTCACTATTTTTTATATTAGCCATATAATAGCCGGTATTAAATTATAATATTACAGTTTTAGATAAAGTATAACAATTTGAATTATTTTCTAAGAAGCGGTAGAGAGCGACGAATCGATACGATGCAAATTCCTTTTATGTTAATGTTTTAACTATTTGTAGTTTTATGTGCCTTGGTCGTTTACTTCTAATAAAATCAACTTGTCATCGACATATCCTGGAAGAAATGTTTTTTTCATTCTTCGTACAACACAACGATGAGATTCTTCTAAAATCAATGGAATTAAAAAATCGAATAAAATAATCCATTTGATAATTCTTTCAATTTAACCTGTAAACTTTCATAATTAGAAATCTCCTTTGGATAATACAAATTTATCAAGCGACGACTAAATCCTACAAAATCGATCCAGTCGTAAAGAAAAAAAAAAAAAAAAGAAAGAAGCAAATGAAACGATTTATTTCAATAATTCCTTAACTTTAGTCTTGTTAGTTTACTCTCAAGTTAGTTGTTTAGTAAATTGCACAACGAAAACACTTTCATCCTTTCAATGAAACTTCAGCAACGACCCGCCAACAAGTCTTACCTGCTCCAAAATCAATTCCATTAAAAGAATCGAACAGGACGTCTGTACGTAATTCGAATTCCAGTCTCAAATACTACGACTTCTCAGACCTAACTTGTTCGATAGTTGTTTCAATCGATATACATTTTTTGAAGCTAGCTCGCCAACAATTGAACAAAACGATCGAATAAATCGGAAGATACTGGAAAGATGGTTTCACGCGTCTGAATAATTCCCATTGCACGGCTGTCGTGTAATTCGATTGCAAGGTGCGTACCGTCAAACGAAATAAAGCAACGATGCTCACATTCTGCTCTCTGAATAACAATGCACGGATGAGCGGTCGTCTATGAAAGAGAGAGGAAGAGAAAGGGATAGAGAAGCACGTATCGTCGAGGTCGGTTTTGCCGCGACACGCTCGGAAAAGCGATAAGACCAGGGCCAGGCACAATGGCCTCGATGACGTAGCACAAAACGATTTCACCCGGTTCGGATTCTTAATCTCGATCGAAGGAGCTTTTCCGCCACCGAGCAACTACCAGCTTGCATTCTCTCTCTCTCTCTCTCTCTCTCTCTGTTTCTGTCTCTGTCTCTCGCCCTTTCTTCTCCCTTAGATAGATTTCCATCGCAAGTGCCGCTGGCAACCGCTAATTAGACACACGCCCGTCCATTGTCAACTATGAGAACGACAACGCGATGACGCGGCTGTATTCGGTTAACAGAAGAAGATAGAAAGATAGAAACGAGAATGTCTGTCTCATCTCTTATTTGAGTCGATACGTGTACAGAGTACGCTGTTGGTAAAAAATATGCAATTAGGAATTTTCGTTTCGTCGTTTAAAGGAAGATGCTTGCAGCAAATACGGTACTAGCTTTGAACGAAAAAAGCGAATTTTTATATTATACACTTCGGTCCTATCGTTCTTTGTATTCTGATAAACCGGAGACTTTTGATTTTATTGTTTTATAAAAAAGAAAAAATAAGAAATGAGCGAAACGAGAACCTTTTTTTTATTTCCAAGCAGTTTACAATCGATTCTCATTGAGAATCATGAGTAAATTATTCTGGCGTGCTACTATAACGCGAATAATAAATGATTATCGTATGTTGGATTCTAGCTGAATCTAATGACGTGGATATATAGCGTTCGTTTCGAAGGTAGCGTGAGTCCTTTCTTTGGTTTAAGATATCCAAGTGGTCGAGTTTCCATCGATCGAATAATCCTGCCAAGGTTTGCTTAGTTTGTCCACGTCTCTGTGTGTTTAAGTAGATGCGAATTCGTTACACCGATGGTTTCTTTGAGAATTAAGCAGACCGATATCGTTCCTCAAGGTGATCAATGGACTTGCATACTATTTTCAAAATTAGTGAATTGCGCAATTCATTGAATTGTAATTACTTCAAATCTATGTTTTACGCTTTCGTCCACGTTTGTTTATAAATAAGAGGAGGAAAACGAAAACACTGTTGTTTAATTTCGACATCTAATATCTTAATATCGATGTTGTTTAATTTTGATTTTGATTGGCGGTGCGTCGACCGTCTGGTCAGAATACAGCAAACCAACTTGCATCTCATTTCCAAGTAGATGATTATGCAATTTCATCGTCGAAATTTCCATTGATCGAAACAAACGAATATTCTTGTAATTTAAATTATAAAGTGTCCCTAAGTAAAACGTTCGCGTTAAAGCGTATGCAAATTTCTCGTTATTGGTAAAAAATGTTCAATCAGTATCGATGGTGGTCTAATAAAAAGGAGATACTTGGAAACAATATTTAACTTCAATTCTACTACGATTCTTCAATTTTGATATTCCGATTTTCCATTTATTTCAGTGAACGGAGGAAGATTTTCTAATGTCCTGAGGATTTACTGTTACTTAACATAGGATTTAATCACGTTTATTTCAATGAAATTAATTTAAACGCGTAATAACATTTCTTTCATTTACTACTATTTACATGTACCTTCGTCAATTATTTTCCTCAAACTCAAACTCCAGACACGTTCTGACAATATAAAAATAGAACTGGGTCGATAATAACCAAAAGAACGCAGCAGGGTCGATTGAGTTTTCCCGGCTCATTTACCTTGTAATCTTATTTATACGTAGATTTCGCTGGGAAAAAAATTACGGAAGATTCTCCAATCAAATATCTTATCGAATTCTGCTGCGATAGAACAGAACGTTATCTACGTGTTTAAAAAACATGCAATACAAAATGGAAAAAAATTCCATCGTCCTGCTGATCTCCATCGATGATTACTTCTCGTGAATAATTGAACTTCGCCTTGCCATGGAACTACGTGTCTCGTCTTACAAACGAAGACACGCGTAATAAACGCGTTATAATCGATTTTCACGAGACGAGCAGCCATATCATGCGATCTGATGGCGACAGAGGATCTTCAAGGATTCAGCGGCGTCTTCAACGCGTTTTGGTCGCGCCTCGACCGCGTTCGTTCGTCACGTTTCAGCCGGTGCACAACAGCCGACGAAGAAGGAAGCTTGATCGACGATGACGACGAAGTCAACGAAGACGCTTGATGGCGCGTGACGAAATGACGTCACGATCCTAGTCGCGACTGCAGGCGTCGTACGATCTATGTTCCGTGCAGTTCTCCTCTGCAGATGGAATATAACGGTTCAGCGTTCCCGTTTCCTCGTTCTCGCACTTCTCGCCATTTTCTCTTTTTTGCCATCATTTCCTTCCTTCTTCTCCGAAATTTCTTCTTCGGTTCTTTCCAACATGGCCGGATAATACGTCTGAAACGCTATATAAATGCTTTGTATATAATTCCTCGTCGATATAATTCTTCTGGATGGTCAGACTACGAGCCTCGTTGAGACGCGCTTAAGATTTTACAAGACTTTGCATTGTAATTATCAACGAGTTGTTGGCTGCCACGTGAATTTTCTGCATCTTTCGCTCTGGTTAGTCGCGAAATATATTACACAACTTTTTCACGCATTTATGGTACATTTGTAGATGCAGGAACGCGCAGGCGTCCATAAACTGGCTGCCAAAAGTAGAGTACTCGACATGAAATTTTTGTTTTTATTTATTTAATAAAATTTACAATCGATTCTCGCATTGAGAATTTTCAGTAAATTTTTTCTGGCGTGGCACGGTGACATGGCTAATTATTTACAATAAGTTAATACTTATTATAGATAAGTATAATTTATAAGTATTGTAAATAAGTAAATATTACTTAATCGACATGAAATGAGACAGATTTCTGCTTAGGCTTCGTTTCTTCTGACAATGTTTTGTAAAAATATTAATACGTATAAATATCGCATAAATATTCGCAGTGCGACCGTAACACTTCCCTGTCGCAAAATATCCACTTTATCCTGACAATGTTATCGAAATCATCCGCGTCGTGGTGAAGGTTTCTGCTAGTTCATGAAATTTATCTTGCTTTTAACCGGTCTGAAAAATTTAATAACGTGGCTCGTTACCAACGACCACCGTGACAGTAAACGTGTTATATATATTCATATCCCATTTTCTAAATTACCCGAGTTAAGCGAAATGAATCGAAATAGAAGATAAGCCGAGCTTCTGCGCTTCAGAGAAAAATTCATCTGGCAAAAGTGAACGTCTTCGAGAAGATCATCTTTCCAAAGATATTCCATGCTGCACGAATTTGTCTCGACGAATTCGTTTGACGTTGACCCCTGCGAAACGACGAGCAATCGAACCGTGGCGAACCGAATTTGTCGTTCGGTCGAGAATACTCGTTTTAGAGTTGCAGCAGTACAGTGTACGTTGCTTACGTTTGCTTTAGGCGACTTTCCTACCAGTGACGATGCAGATAATCGGGTTGTTCGAGTACTTGGAAAAGTGATTTGTTTGGGTAACTGTAGTCGGTGAACGAGGTAAGAGCTGTGTATAACAGGAAACAGGCAACGGGATCGTTGTGTTTGGCGCAGGAGAAAATGATTTTCCTGACGCTACCTAAGTTGCTTTGTGCTTCTTCGCGTCTTATAGCACGCTATTGCGGATTATTTTGTTGGAGAAATGAAGGAAAAGTAGGAGGATTAGAGAAGGAAATTTCATTTTCCATTAGACACTGTCGAAGAAACATTTAACGATATTTCGCCGTATCTTTCGGCTCTTTTTTAAATATTGTTTGCCTAGTAAAAGAAAGAGACAAGTTTCTTCGCTATCAAAGGATGACAAATTAAATCATCGTATGGTATATCTTCTTCGATATTTTTATTATATCTTTGCAAAAATGTCTTTCTTCAGAGAATAAATAGATAGACAAATACGTAAGGACAACATTTTTTATTATTAAATAAGAGAAAAAATAAACTAATTTACAAGTTTCTAATAATTAAACAAATCGAAGTAATTATTCGTAGTATTAAATAGCTTCTGATTCTTCACTAATTTAACGACGACTGTGATTAATCAACAAATATGTGCAACTAAGTGATTGCGGATTTTGTCAATACCACCTAATGACAAAATCCGCGATCACTCAGTCGCCAAACCAATAAATCTACGTACGAAACGAATAGAAAATTCCATAAAAATTGGCGAACGTTACATCTTTCTAACTTTTAAGAATAACGAAATGGAGCACGTGTTTTTTTTTTCTTCTTTTTCTTTTTGCGAAGAAACGTATGCGTTACAGCCGTTGTAAAAGTGGTACGGCGATTCGCGGTCATAAAATCAGAAGTTCGGAATTCATGGCAGTACCTATGTAAATGGCGCAGCGTACGAGAGACACGTAGGACACTTACATCGGGTTACTGGCTGCAATTGTCGAGGTTAATGGCGCTACGAGTGGAAGAACACGTGCAATATTGTGAACGGCTTGACTTCCGTCAAGCGTTTCAGGAAATTTAAAACGTTCGCGTAGCACGTTCGTAAAAGTTCGATGCGACGCCTTCGCATAATTTACATTTATACTTCTCACTTTGTTCTATTTTTCATCGTTAACATTAACGTTCATTATAGTGAAACTCGATATTATACGAAGTTACTATTAAAAATGTGAACCAATTAAGATTTTTTCTTTTTTATTTAATAGTTTACATTCACAATTTGTCCGATTTGGACATTTAGTAAAATTTTTATATCCTTTTATATCCTTTATGAGATCTGTTGGGTGTCTTGATCAATTAAGATGATATTAATCTTCTAAACGTTCGAAACTGAAGTAATTTGTTTCGAAATGTCATTTGACTGCTTACTTTCCTCATTTTGTAGAATTTCTACAGTTATTTCTCTGTATAATTCGACTGTATCGTAACAACGTGTAAAAGAAATACACAGTATGAGAACAACGCGTTAATAACATTTAATGAAATTAAATTCTCGGATTGGAGTCGATCACCTTCTATTTTTAAAAACTCGATCGCCTTTGCTCGTCGTTTGGTCGCGAACAATCCTGAATTTTTATCCTCTGTATTTTTAAATAATTTTGTATTTTTTACTCTGTATTTTTTTGTAATTTAGCAAAAATGTTGTAATTTTGTAAAAGAAGCAGTTGGCTCGCGTTAATAATAAATCGATCAAGTTAAAACCACCGAGTAAAATTAATCGCTTGGCGTTTGATAAAACCCAATTGCCTGAATTGAAAATCTCAGCCGATACCTTGATCCTTGGAAAAAATCCTTAGAGAAATGTAACGGTTCCAAGCGAAAGTTGATCCGATCCTAACACTAATTATCGTACGATTTGCGCAAAAACTATAGTCGATGTGTTAAATGGAATGAAAAAAACAGAATGCACATAAAGACGTTCTTCGAGAATCGTTCTTACTCCTTCCCTTTGCCCCGATCGTTTTCATGCGTCGATCTCGAATGGAACGCGAAGACAGAGAGGGAACGTGGTGGCCATCGCGAGGAAGAAACTGACGGCATCGGCTTCTTTCTAAAAGGACGAGGGCCAAGGACAAGGAGCCAACGGGAGAGCATTTAGCTAAGCATGCGACTAGTTTTTGTCGCGTAACTGCGAAAGGAAGCAAGCAACAGCAGCAGCAGCAGCAGCAGGAATGATGGAGGAAGGAAAGGGGAGGAAGGCGAAGATGCTTGGCCGCCAGGTGGCAAGTATGCTCTTGAAACCTGCCGTACGTGCTGAAGATCTTCCCGAGATACGACTTTAACAAGGTCAGGAGGACCACGGATTTATAGCACGAAAGGTCTTTTTCGAACGTATTTACGTACGCTTTCTTTCTCGCCATTTTCATGGACTATTACTTTTCTTTGCCATTCTATGCCGCTCATTATCGCAGAAATTAAATTCGACATTTTTAGATCGCTGTTTCTGTGCACTTTCCGAACTGTAAGTTCGCCGCGATTCGACTTGCAACGTTGAAGGATTCGTATCTTTACGTTGTATCTTCGACGAATCAGAGTGTTTTTTTGAAATTGATGGTAAACTGATTTTAAGAAAGTTTGCGAGATTACACGTTCGTAGTTTGATGTGGAAACGCTGACGAAACATCGAATTTTTATAGATAAGATGTCTATAAACGTTTTGTCAAATAGTTATAACAAACGTATGAATACGCAAAGCTAAACATACTTATCGTTTCGATGTGTCGTTCGCCCTTATCAATGCAAATTTGATATCGATATGCCATTGAATTTATCAGACAGAATTTCACGGCGATTTTGTCTCATTTCTTCATGCGCGCTTTTTGTTCTGATTCGTGCGACTAATTTAGAAACCAGAACGAAATTGAAAGAAAACCGTAGTACAGTAGAATCGTGCAAACAGATACTAAATATATATATATATTTCTTTTTTTTATTTATTTGTTGAAATTACAATCAATTCTCGCGTTGAGAATTTTCAGTAATTTTTCTGGCGTGGTGCAGTGACATGGCTGTTTATTTACAATGGCTGTTTATTTACAGTGCAGTGACATGGCTGTTTATTTACAATAAGTTAATACTTATTATAGATAGGTATAATTTATAAGTATTATAACTAAACATATGAACGTGTCAATTTCTCATGTCAACAAATGTCAATTTTAACGAATTCAGTGGAACTAAATCGCGAATTAAAATTTTCTCAGTTTCACAGTAGCTAAGACACAGATGATCAACCAACCCAATTAAAAGGCAATAAGAAATTAGATTGTACAACGAAAAAACGAGCAATGTCAAAGGAGAACGATATAAGAAACGGGAATATCTCGGGGCTCGTAAACATTGAACATTTTTTTTTTTTTTTATTTATATAATTACATTTTACAATTTGTCCAGTAGGACATTTGGTAAAATATTATAGCTTAGTGATATAGTAATATAACATGTGGATGGCTACCCCCGGTGGGATACCATTACATTGAAAATGATGCGGAATAAAATGAAGATTTCAAATGATCTTCTATTCCAACACATGAGAAAATACCAAGTTGTGACATTGGCGAAAAGCAAATTTTCTTTCCTGAAAAATACTAAAACTTGTCCTGTGGACTCTTCGTTTTATATCAACCACGAACATTACGCATCCTGTTTTGTCCTGTGTTAAACTAAGACAAAGAATATTGACGTACATATATTTTTGTCACAACTTTGTCACGATACGTTTATGGTCTTTTTGTTACATGACATTTCAGTTCTATTTTTACGCGTAGAATAACCGTACACCAAACTGCACGAGTATCCTGTATATATTTGTATTCGTAAAAACGTAAATTTGCATAGAAATTCGTAGAACAATCGCCGCTGACTAAACGTGAAAACGATTTGTTATTGAACCAGCAGCTTTACCACCTGATGACTCGTCTAAATACTCGAGATTCGATTATTCGAGCGATCGCGCGAGTCCCATAGCGTTGCGAGGCGAAAAGCGAAAGAATAAACGTGGTTATGGCCTATGAAATTACGCGTGGTTGAACAGTTTGTTTCACGGGATAACAGCCGACGACGAAACCGACATTGCACCGGTCTCTGGCTGTAAATTCGCATGGTCCACCGTTACAATTTCACGGGGACGTTAAGCGTCGCTGCCTCACCGCCGTCGTGGAAATATCGTGAACCGCGTGGACCGAGGACACGACTGCACGCTCGTGCTGTGTTTCCATAGCGATTTAACTATTTACTTTTATCTAACCCATAACGCTGAGACTTTTAATTGCGAATGTCGACCGGCAACTGCAACTTATTCTCATCATACTTCGACTTGCAAGTTTTTAAGTGTCAGATTTTAAATGTTACAATGATGTGTAAATAGTAATATTAACACTAGAACTACCGATAGTTAACACGAAGCTATTTCTACCAAAACCAGTCAAAACGAGTGGTCTTTAAAAAATACACAATAATAGAGTATTTTTATATCCATTGATTTATTACTTTCTTACAGAAGCAATTCCATGTTGTGTAGTACATTTTTGGTATTATTAATCCATCTGGGACCATCATCCCTAAACTAGGGTCGACACATTTATAAAATCGTAGAACCAGTCGTTTTGATCGCTGTGGTATTTCTAGTGTTAGCATCTAGCGATCTAGCGATCGATTCGGAATTTTCCTGATAACCGATATCATCATATCGAATGATACGTAATAAAAATTTGAAAAACACGTGGGAAGTTATACAAAACGAGGAAACTGGTTAATTGGGGTTCGATAAACAGATCGCAGCATCCTTTTACATTTTGACAAGTACCAGTCATTTTGACTGGTATTGGTATAAGTAGCCTTGATACACAATTATTTTCAGTTTGCATATATAAAAAGCAAAGTAAAATTCATTATATTATTCTTCTAGTTATTGCAAAACTCGTTACATCATAGTGGAAAAAAATATAAATGAAATAGGAATTTTAAAATAAAATTGTAAAACCAGTCAATTCGATTGGTTTGGTAGTTCTAGTGTTAAAGTCATTCAAAACAATACAAAAACTTTGTATTCTACATTTTACAATATTTGTAACTCTGTATTCTACATTTTAAAATACCTGTAACTCTGTATTCTACATTTTAAAATATCTGTAACTCTGTATTCTACATTTTTAAATACCTGTAACTCTGTATTCTACATTTTAAAATATCTGTAACTCTGTATTCTACATTTTTAAATACCTGTAACTCTGTATTCTACATTTTAAAATATCTGTAACTCTATATTCTACATTTTTAAATACCTGTAATTCTGTATTCTACATTTTAAAATATCTGTAACTCTGTATTCTACATTTTTAAATACCTGTAACTCTGTATTCTACATTTTAAAATATCTGTAACTCTGTATTCTACATTTTTAAATACCTGTAACTCTGTATTCTACATTTTAAAATATCTGTAACTCTGTATTCTACATTTTTAAATACCTGTAACTCTGTATTCTACATTTTAAAATATCTGTAACTCTGTATTCTACATTTTTAAATACCTGTAACTCTGTATTCTACATTTTAAAATATCTGTAACTCTGTATTCTACATTTTTAAATACCTGTAACTCTGTATTCTACATTTTAAAATATCTGTAACTCTGTATTCTACATTTTTAAATACCTGTAACTCTGTATTCTACATTTTAAAATATCTGTAACTCTGTATTCTACATTTTTAAATACCTGTAACTCTGTATTCTACATTTTAAAATATCTGTAACTCTATATTCTACATTTTAAAATACCTGTAACTTTGTATTCTACATTTTAAAATACCTGTAACTTTGTATTCTACATTTTAAAATACCTGTAACTCTATATTCTACATTTTAAAATATCTGCAACTTTGTATTCTACATTTTAAAATACCTGTAACTCTGTATTCTACATTTTAAAATACCTGTAACTTTGTATTCTACATTTTAAAATACCTGTAACTTTGTATTCTACATTTTAAAATACCTGTAACTTTGTATTCTACATTTTAAAATACCTGTAACTTTGTATTCTACATTTTAAAATACCTGTAACTTTGTATTCTACATTTTAAAATACCTGTAACTTTGTATTCTACATTTTAAAATACCTGTAACTTTGTATTCTACATTTTAAAATACCTGTAACTTTGTATTCTACATTTTAAAATATCTGTAACTCTGTATTCTACATTTTAAAATACCTGTAAATACAGTTAACGAAATTAACTCGTCTCGTTATTAATTTAACCAACAACACGTTTCATCGTTCACCACAGAATCATATAGATACCGAGTTACAATCATGTTGCTAGTACGTGATCGACTAACGGTTAGAATTTCTTGAAACGTTGTGTGAATTCGCTGGTTTTTAACTCTTTGTGTATAATAGATTGTTATAAAATAGCAAAGAATTGCAGCAAAATTGTTGTAATCTTATTATAGAAAATTATTATAAAATAATGAAAAATTGTATTAAAATATTTCAATTTTACTATAGAAAATTCTGCAAGATATGTTTAATTAAAATATACAAAATATGACATTTTTATTAAAAATCGATTCTTTAAGCTCAAACTTTGGCCAGCGTTTCCTTGATCTTATCATATTCTCTTTACGTAATTGCAATTAACAAAGTGTCAAGACAGACGTGCAGTTTAACGATTAAAAAGGAATTTTACGTCGACTGTTATTGGACAAACGATTGAAATTGAAATTGTGAACTAAGCCGTAATGAACTTCTGATATTTAATTGATCTCTGGTGAAGCGACTAACGGTTAGAATTTCTTGAAACGTTCTGTGAATTCGATGATTTTTAACTCTTTGTAAGCTGGACGAATCTCTACGATCGTATTAGATATCAATCTGCATTCGCGTTTTTAATAGTCGAATAGATATTCGAATTTCGCTGGTCGATTTTTGGATTGGACATGAAGCGTTTGCTGGTTTCTAATCGTTCGCGAAAGATGAAACATTGCGGGACAAATTACAGAAACGAACATTTCAAGCGGATTATCCTAACAGATTTTTTAAATTCTACTATTAAACAGCTTCTTGCTGTAATTGGATAGTTGTGAAAGTCGAAGATTCTACGTTCATAGTTGGAGAAATTAAAGCGAAAGCTCCCAACCGAATCCCAATTAATCGCTGGATTCTCGTTTACGCTTGAAAAAAGCATTGGAAATTCCCGGACAAATTACGGGGACAAAAATCCAAGACTCATTACGTTAAGGAGTTTTTTAATTCCACTGTTAAACAACGCTAACTTCTATAGTTACTCGTACGAACCACCAGAATTAATTACTCGATTGCCATCGTTGCGTAGATAAGGAAATTGCAGTGTTTAATTACGCGTAAGTCCCTTTGTTAATCGTCTTGCAAGCTATGGTGTGACTCGTGCGCATGCCGATGCGGGAATGTCGAGAAAAACGAAAAGGAGGCGGTTCTCGTTTCCCGGTACGATCGTCTCTTACTATCAGACCGCGTGTTTTGTGGGAAAATTAAAAGCGTAAAAACGCAGAGAATGCGCGCGATGTGCGAAAGTAAATCAAACATCCGACGTACAGTATTCGTTGTAATATCTTGTAAGTTTTTTTTTTTTTTTTTTAATATTTATTAAAATTACAATCGATTCTCGCGTTGAGAAATATCTAGTAAGTGAAATAAATTTCTGCGTTTGCTCTGTCTTTTTAATAGCGTTTACAAAAATAGAATAGAACGACAACGTTCGTTATAACGTTGAACATTTTCGGATCCGCTACCATTCACCTACAATATCATCGACAGATTGAGAATTGCGAAAGAAAAAGGACACTGACGCGGAGTAAAATCCCACCTTGCTATCTCGTAGGCAACGTTCTGCAAATAGGCGAATACTATATCTTCGTAATTTTTGAGAATAACGCGAATGGGCAATTTTTCTTTTATTTGGAAATAGTTTACAATCAATTCTCGTTGAGAATAATAAGTAAATTATTCTGGCGTGGTACTATAACATGAATAATAAATGATTCTGCGAATGGAAAATGAACACGCAAGTGGTGAAAATCGCAGACTCTCGAACTCGGCAAAGGTACCCTCTAACTGATTTATCTATACGACGTATGAAAATGAGAATTCGTCGAATCGTTATGTTGCGAGAAATTTCGTAAACATAGGCGAATATTATATCGTGGTAATTTTTCAAGCCAACGAACTGGAACGAGCGTCTTTCGCGAAGAACGTGTTTCCTTCTTCGAGTTCCGCGTTCTCTTTAACGCCCATCTTTGCCCAAAAAGATTGGAAATTTCAGACCAAGAAGGTCACTCTAGGACAGAACGAAATTCTCGCGGCAGACTGCGAGTCGCAGTGGTTACAAACCCGAACACGAGTCGAGACAGAGATTAGGTGAAATGGACGCGTAGGAAGCCGGAGGTATCTCAGCGTGAGGATCCGCTGGACAATCGGTGGACGAGTGAGAGGATGAAAGGGAAGAAGAGAAATGAAAGCGAGAGAGAGAGAGAGAGAGAGAGAGAAAGCGAAGGATCGGTAGGCGCCTGGTCGTTTCGCTTCATAACGACCTTCGAGCGTTGTCGGTGTTGCTTTTCCCGACCCTTCGAGGCGAAAGAGAGTCGTCGACTACTTGTCCTACAATGAGGACCGCCGCCACGCCAGGAGGTGGTCCCTGACCGGAATAACGAGCCGAGAAAGACGGAGGCACGGGGCCCGCGGTGTCCTTCGGGCCGCTTGGCTTTCGTCGTGGACTTCGAGGGGCCGGTAACGACCCTTGAAATCGTTTGCACCCCGACTAGGGAGGAATTTAGGGTTGCGGCTCTTTCTAATTCTCTTTTCGTGCAATTTACATCTACTCGTTGTCGCTTCTTGTTTTTTGACCTTCTCTTCTTACTTCGTTTCTTTCCGTTTTGTCTTTCGTACAGTTTCGCTGTCGTTCTCTGCGAAGTCTGATTTTTCTGAAATATCTTTAGTACGCGTGATACTTTATGCTCTGTGTAGTATAAAATACAGCATTGCGATGTAAATTAGAGACTCGAACACGTTTTCTGTATTATTTCTTCGATACTTGCGAGAAACCACTGATCGCGTTCGAACGTGTTGAGCGAAATTCTGATCGTAAATCGAATACCTGACGTTACATGGCGAATTGTAGTTTTTCGTAATTGAAATAGAAATTTTTCAACGCAACAATGGTTCAAGATTTCGCAGTAGAATTACTACCATGGCCAGTATCGATACGAACCCGATGGAGAACGTGTGGGGAGTTTTAGCGAGCAAAGTTTGCGATCGCCAGGAGCCACCCGTAGAAAATATTATCAAACTTCGAAGATAAATAAAATCGTGGATGGATATTCACAATGAAACTTTAAATAAGTTAGGGTATAGTATACCTAACAAGTTAATTTGAAAGAAGAAAATTTGTCGCATCTTCAGTCTTGTTTCGTATTATAATATTTTTTTTTTTTTATTTATTTATTAAAATTACAATCAATTCTCGCGTTGAGAAGCGTATTATAATATGAAAAGACAGAAACGATTTTCTCAATTTTTGTTTTATTAATATTATCTAAATTTATCTAAAATCTCTTTATTCTAAAATTAGAATTATTATCAGAAAATAAAAATTCATTATCTAGAATTAGGATTGTCTTTATAATTATTCACGGCACTGTGTAACGCATACGTGTGATTGGTAACGCATATTATCGTACACAGCGTACACGACGCTGTTTCTTATAGCGCAGAATGTAAAAAGTGTTATACGTAGGTCCATTGTACGTTCGTACTATGAAATCCATACATTTCCATAAGTTTTAGCTTTCTTTTCCTCGCCATTATCAGAATTAGTTGGTTCTGTACGTCAGAATAACGTACGTAAAGTCTTACGGAAACGTGTACTGGCTTTGTAAAAGAGAAAAGCGAATTGTCGTAGCATGCGTTTTAAATGGCATCTATTTCAATGGAAGGTCGCGGTCCTTCGAGCAGGTAGATCGAGGGTCGAGGCCAGACTACATCATCGAAATGAACAGCAATTAGTGGCTGCTTGCTTTCTGCAATCACCTATTTACAGTTTCGCATTATCGATTTATTCGAAGTTCGTTTTAATCGTATCGTAAATTGTACATCTGACGCTTAAAAGTCGAAGGTTTTCAAATTTGTTAATCGTAGTCGTCATATAACTATAATTAATACGGAAAATACATATAGAACCTCGATTATCCGATGTGGTGATCGGATCCACTTCGAATAATACGAAAAGTTGTATCAGTGTTCTTAAATCGTAGAATAAAATCGTAGAAAAGGTTTAATTAATTATTTGGTCGCTCGGAAGTTCGATTAACTTCGCTGTCGCTTTCGTACTCGTCGTGTTAAAATTTCGAAGGAAAAAGTTGAAAGCTTCTCGGATGATACGAAACTTCGGTTAAACGGGTCTCGGATAACCGAGACTACGACGCTGTGCTATTATCTGTTCGAAAATTCCATTCGTAGTACGTATGCCTAAATAAACTTTGAAATTTTCTCGAAAAGTTGTTGTCGTGGTATTTCTAAAGAAAGAAAAGAAGAAGAAGAAGGAAGAAAAGAAGAGTCGCTACGAAGTCCATGATTACTCAACCCCCGACTCTAATTATGACAGCAAAGGGACCGTGCAATGGAAAGGTTGCTCGTGACTCGTGGTCTTACTACCTTCCTCGTTCGCTAGCACCACCTCCTCTTTTATCTTTTTCTTACCGCTTCTCGCTCATCTTTCATCTTCGTCGGTTCTTAAGTTGCCCTTCGACTTGGCTGTAGTGGCCACCGAGAAAGACTAGCAGAGATTTATGTTCCCCGCCATGTTGACCCTTTCCTCGCTCGACTTTACGAGTCTTTAACCCCTTTGGGTGTTGCCCTCTTCCATCACGAGCAGGGAAGTCGGCTTCACGCTGTTTCCAAGCAATTTCTTGGGAATACTACACGCATACATCGATGATATCGATGTTCAAGCAGGTTTTATTACGCACGATGTTTAGAGAACGAATTCTTGAAAATGACTATACGCTAGCCTTGTTCAACTTTTACGCTTGACGTCTTCCAACATTTTGTTAACAGCTTTGATATCGACGTCGATATCGATTAGAAAATCTCTAACTTTCCAGTTTGAAATTTTTCTTCGAGCATTTCAAGCTGAAAGTTGTAGGAAATATCGATATACTTATTGAAAATTGGTAATACGTATTAATTAAGTATTATAGTGTTAATGTGTTCATATTCTCCAGCAAACATAGTATGTCTTCTCTAACTATACAACTTTGCGTATTCCTCTTATACGCGACTTGTTCTTGTAAAGCGAATGTCTTTTAAATTCTTTGCTAAACATTCCTACGAGTTGAATCTGCTAAATCTGACAGAGATGCATATTTACGAAGACAAATTTTCGAAAAGAAACAAGTAATCTTGTAATCTGGAAATCCTAAACGATTACGTTTAACTAGATAGCTTTCTCTATTGAAATTTCAGACTTGGCAGGTTTCAATCTCCTAAAATATTAATTTTAAAATAAGAACACTCGTTAGCAGAATTTTATAGCAGGAAAAATATCAATTTCTTCCTAAGAATACATTACATCGATCTCTTCCAAGAAACATCAAACAAAATAATGCACGATCGCCGTCGATCTGAGGAATAATTTTTAAATTACATTCGCGTTCCCATGAAACTTCCTCGATGTTGAAAGAACACACGGAATAGTTTCTCCGGACAGGAACTAAAAGATATTTTGCTTGTTACCAATAACGAGACAAGAATGGACCTCTAATTAACTCGTATAATAGTCGCACAAGCAACTTGACCGTTCCATTCGATTCTCCTCGATAAATTCTCTCGTCCGATGCAAGTTGGCAGAAAAATGCTGGCAAAGCTCTTCGCGAGGGATGCATACCTATCCCTTGTTCGTGCGTTTAGATGACACTATCAGGCCGATTCGCACGAGTGCGCGCGCGCACGAAGATGTTTCACGTGCTGGAACATGCGGCGCGCTGTTCATCCTCTTATCTGGAATCTTTCGTGAACAAAACGGCTGGCTACGGTAACCAGCTAACATTTTGCATGCACGTGCATTCTTACGCGATTGCAGAAATTTTTAACTCCAGCCTTTCGCTCTGCTCACTTTTAAATCGTTCGTTGTACGTGCGTTATGGTAGTCGCCGGGTAATTCTCGCAGCAAGTATTAAAATAGCTCGAAGCGTATCATTTTTTTCATTGCAGGTTCGGCCAAACTAACGAACTTTTTAGAATAATTACAATCTTTGGACAGATTTGAAGAAGAATCGTTCTATATATAGCGACGAGCATGTGAACGGGTTCACTCGCGTAGATTCGACCAATTTTGTATTGTTCGCATTTTGCCAAGTACCATAACCGTGGAATCGGAAACCTTCACTTCGAACAATAATTGGAAATTAAGCAAACTTGAACTTCGTATAAACAACTTCGCTATCTATACGCTTGTCATTGTACTTGATTAACGCGATACATGATTTAATCGAAATGAATCAATCAAATTCGAAGATGGTATCTCACTGGGGTAGCCATCCACATGTTACTTAAGTTAGAAAAATTTACCAAATGTCCAGCTGGACAGATTGTAAAGTATAAATTAAATAATAAAAAAAACTTTCCGAAAGAAAAAAAAATGATTTAATCATTGATTGGTACTGCTAGATCACTGAGTCAGATTGCTTGCTCTTAAGAGCGAATTAAATTTTGGGAAAATGTACCATAGACGTTGTCGTCGAATGAGACTGAAACTAAAATGAAGTTGTTCAGGAGATACTTTTATGTCTGCCCTATTCTCGTTCTATACGTAAGAAACGATTGAAGATATAAAATTCAGGTACGCGCGTTGGCTTATGTAACGCTATGAAAATAAAATTTTAAGTTAGGACGTGACGTACATAATAATTTCGGACGTGGACATTAAGGATATTTCATTCGCGATTTTCGCTATTCATTTTTCTCATACGATCGTCCCGTACGCCTCTGTCTCATGACTAACAAGCAGAATGGTCATGCTTGTCTCGTAGAATGTGGTTCTCGCGAGAGAGCAAGTGTCGGCGACAGCATGGCAAGCAACAGTTTGCAGACGATAAATCACAATCCCCGAGCGTGTCGAACGAACTATCGGTTCTAGAAACGGTACTTCGATCGATCCGTGCGTCGCGAATTCAGTGTCATCGACTCGACGTGGCGGGCTGCGAAATCGTGCGTTCGAACCACATGACTTCGTACACGAGAACACGATGCTTGTGCAATTGACACGTTCTGGGAATTTTGTTCACGGACGATACCGATCGTACAATTTCATAAAATTCCACCTTGCAAAATAAAAATTTCTAATTTAAATAAATTCTCCGAATAAATGGTCCGCGAACTTTTGGAATTAAACCTTTCAACGATAAAATTCTTTCTACGGTACTTGCAAGCAGATAAACTTCCGAAAACCATTAAACTTCTCTCACAGCATAAAAATTAGTTCTTTCGAAGTTAAAATCTCCGATCTAAGTAAATCTTTCTAGTTTCCGTAAACTTTTGAAATTAGATGTTCCAACGCTAAAATTCTTTCTATAGTATATATAAGCAGGTCAACTTTCAAAAACCACCAAACTTCCCTTAAATCTGTCTACTTACCACGAACTTCTGAACATTCATTCGAACAATAAAATCCTTTCTACGGTATTTACAAGCAGATGAACTTCCGAAAAATCGCGAAACTCTCCTTAGATCGTAAAAATCGCAGAAATTAGTTCTTTCGAAGTTAAGACTTGCAAATTAAATAAATTTCTCTACCGTCGACGAAATTCTAAAATTGCTCTTTTCGACGCTAAGATCTTTTCTCCGATATTCACCGGCAGATAAATTTCCAAAAGCCATAAAATTTCTCTTATACGTCGTAAAAATCCTTCGAAAATTACTTCTTTGATTCTTCTAAAATCTCTAACTAATTACTTCTCTTCGTTTTTCTAATTCGAAAGAAACTTTTTACCGCCGACAAAATTCTAAAATTGCTCTTTTCAACGCTAAAATCTTTTCCCCGATATTCATCGGCAGATCAATTTCCAAAAGCCGCAAAATTTCTCTTATACGTCGTAAAAATCCTTCGAAAATTACTTCTCTGATTCACCTAAAATCTCTAACTAATTACTCCTCTTCGCTTTTCTAATTCGAAAGAAACATTTTACCCACGAAATTCTAAAATTATTCTTATCATCGTTAAGGCGCTATCTTGCAAATCGATAAAATAAAAGAGAAACTCTCAAAAACCATAAAAACCCTACTGTTTTCCTAATTAATCCTTAAAATTACTCCTTTTAAGATGAACATTTCCGACGAAACAAAAGTTCTGCTTTCTTCAAAGCTGTGAAATTACTCTCTTCCACATTAAAATACGTACTTTCCGCAATATTCACAAGCAGGTTTGGGGTCGCGGCGGCGAAAGCGCGCGTCCCGAAAATACGAGTCGGCCGCGCTTTTTATTATTCATAAACCCATCG
>NT_176944.1:45666-64857 GCF_000188095.3 Bombus impatiens
ACCCATCGGGTCCCGCCGGTGAGAGAACATTTTCGACTCGGTGTACGAGCCGGCTATCGTCACGTACACGCGTCCATACACTGTCGAGGTGATCGCGAGCATTGCTCGTGGAGACACGCGTGCGTGCTCGCGTGCACAAACGGGACAACGGTGTTCAATTGCAATACGTACAGTGGCTGGCGAAAGTATTCGCACACTTGTCGTCGTCGATATTTTTTATTTACATGTTACGTGTGTTACTCTAAACGTTTTCAAAATTCGTTGATATACTAACGACATTCAGCTATCACGGTTATATCGATAAAACTTCGAACGATTCTGGAAATATGTACGAGATATTTGAAAAATGTTGCGAGATATTTAAACAGGCCATTGTCTACAATATTAACCAGTTGGTTGTTACGAAAACTCTGAAAAATGTGTATTTAAAAAAATGTGTTGCAAAAAAGAAAGAACGAGTATACTCGTCAAACGCGGAATATGTGTGGCTGTTGTAATGTAGAATTAAGTTGCAATGTAATGACTGTCTTGTTTTTTATCTTTATTACTGACCCGCCGTAACACAAAGTATCGTCATTTCTTCATGACGAGTATACTCGTTTAATAAGTTTAATACGTTTCAATGTTTAGTGGGACCATATTTAACATTTACCTGTTATGTATACGCTCAAGATGAGTATTCGTACTGTATATAGTGATATTCTAGGAAATATAAGTTTGCGGTAAATACTTTGCAACTTCTATACGACTCGTTGACATTTATTTAATTTAATTTTTGTCTTTCGGTTTTCAGTGGCTTCCGGTTGTCAAGCTTCCAAATTTTTGTAAGGCCGACTATTCAGTCAGTGATCACGATACTTATTTCTATCTATCACTCATTTATCTAATTGTTAATTATAATTATCTTAAATCTATCTTATTCTACTGCTATTGTCTCTTGCTTTGGTACCGTGCACTTTCTATATGTATTTCTATATTAATTAGATTAGATTGAAATTTTGTCAGTATAACGTTTGTAGTGTTAATGTAGTCAGTGTAACGTTACAGTGTTAATGAAGTATTAAAATGTTTTATATAACACGCACGATATCCAGGTAAACATTTTCTGTGGTAAGAAGTGTGCGAATACTTTTTGCCAGCCACTGTAAGTGTGTCTTTCAGATGGAAAATGAGATAAGTGCATGTGCAATGCGCATACGAAATGCGATATTAATTGGTAGTTTACGGTATGATCGATCGAGGTGAAAAAGTACGAATGGTGATAATTGATGAATTATGACATAATTGATTAATACGACTCGGTAAATGCGAAAGTTTGGATTAACTCTTTGAGCGACCGTCAATTGGAGAAACTGTTTTTGTTTGAGGTTTTACGTAGTTGTTATAAATACTACACGTTACGAATAAATAGATGTTATAAATAATTCTATCCGACATTTTCCACGCGATATTTAACTACGTATAATTCTTCAAAAAAAAAAAAAAAAAAAAAGGAATAAAAGTGAAAAATAGCAATTCATACCTGCATTTATCACAGTACCATAACATAACTTTATTCCACTGTAATTCCTCTGAAAAACAATAAAATAGAAAGGGAGCAAAGTGTTTAAAATTCATTCGTTTATTCCTGATGTTCGCTTCGACACTATATAGGTAACTCATCTTTTAAGATGAAATCCACGGAAACGAACGAATCCTCAAAATCCACTCATTCGTGTCTACCATGATCTAATTACAATTTCTCAAGGGAACAATGCTAGAGACCCGCAAAGTTTATTCATTCATGCGTCCATTTCCTCACAGTCGCTACCTCCGACACCGCAAACCTCATCGTACGCACATCGGGGAAAAAACCTGCTACAAAAAAGAAAAAACGAAAAAAAAAAGAACACTGCATCCCATTTCATTGGTGCAAACAAGGCAGCCTATTTCATCGCAGAAAAGCAGGCGAAAAGGTAGTACTACCAAGGGATGTAACCGACAAAAACCGCGTCGAACCTCGTGTACATGCTCGCGAGGCAAAGGAGCAAGAAGATACGGTTGAAAAAAAAGACCAGGAACACTTTCATAGACCCGCGAGGAAACGCGAACGAGTCGTGAAAAAAGGTAGCAAAAAACGAGCGAACCTCGCGATGCAGTTGGCCGT
Organism: Bombus impatiens; assembly: GCF_000188095.3. Classification (NCBI taxonomy): domain Eukaryota; kingdom Metazoa; phylum Arthropoda; class Insecta; order Hymenoptera; family Apidae; genus Bombus; species Bombus impatiens. The sequence continues at coordinate 47,813 of NT_176944.1, forward strand.
GTGTATGACAAGGATAGATATACTCGCGAGCCTCGTCTAGAGACAGTGCTACTCGGGATTATGGTTGAAGAAAGACGGAGCTAGTATCTCGGATCTCTTCGAAAGGAGGGAACCGGCTGGACGGGAGTGGAACACCACGGGTACGACCCTCGTTCCCGAACGAGCACGCTGGAACGAGGATAGAGCGGTTCCACGAGGGTGTCGTGGAGATGTTGGAGAGAGAAGAAATTTGCTGATGGAAGAGGATAGACGAATAGATACTATATCTTGGCGCGGAGCTTTGCTTGGTAGTACAGAGACTTGGTTCTATTGGCGTGTTCTATTTTCTGTTTGAAGGTTCTGATGATTGGCAAAAATACAGTAGTACTGTAATGTAAGTGTTAATTATTTCCTAGGGCACAATATAAGTTTATATTTATTTATTTATTTATTTATGTACCTTTATCTCTTTATTAAGTCGGTGCATATGGAACGTATCCATCAGATGAAATTTAATCGCATAGTTTCTTCCACAGATTATATGCAGTGGACCTTCGTACAATGCGTTCCCCTATAACGCGGATTTGTATAACGTCACATTCACAGCCGATGTAGAATACATACAGGAGGTTCGTATATTATCGTACACAGTGTATATGACACAGCTGTTTCCTATAACGCGGAACGGATAGCCCGCGTAATGCGGGGTTCCGTTGTACTTAATCAGAGTAGTTTGCACATAATCAATTGATTTCATTATTCCAAATATGCGAGAGTTATCAATTCTTTTACGCCAATGGACTAATCTACGAATGGGATCCCTTACTTTACACTCACTTCCGGTTCTACGGTTCCATTACAACTTTCCCCTCTTTTTCTTCTCCTATCTTATCCCTTTAAATGTTTAACGTTCTGCCATAAAGCTAGAAACGGGGTCACGCTTTTTCAAACGTCGCGCTGGCAATCTAAGATTTCCTTCACGATGATTGAAAGATTTGCAGTAATAACATACTCCAAATATCTGAGTCGTGTTTATTGGAAAATAAAGGAAGATACGCGTAGAATTTTTTCTAAAAAAAAATCTGTCAAATTACTGCGAAAAGGAAAGTGCCACCTTATTGTAGCATCCCTTTCGATCAACTCACTTCACCGTAACTTCGGATAGAGCCGATGTAACATGCTCAAGGAATACATTAAAATTCGATTAATTCAATAATTCAACAACGACATCTTAAAAGTGGGGGAAGGGAATTTTACTCGTAAGGAAGGCTCGGACAGCGCTGTCTTATTCGACGTTACGTGCAAGAGAAAGAAAGCGAAAGGTGAACAAGAGAGAGAAAGACAGATAGAGTGGAACTCGAGGTTGGAACTCAAGCGCGAAACGGAGGTGGCGGACGATGTTGTTGGATGAAGCGAGAAGGTAAAAGACGAGAGTAGGATGGAAACGGAGGTCGGAGCGTTTTATGGGTGTGCGGTGAGGTCGAGAAGGAGGCACGACGAGCGCGTGAGGGATCGTTCAGCTCGGGAGGGGCCTGGAAGAGGGGCCAGGGGATCCTTATCGGGTTCTAGGATCGCGAGGCTCGCACGTACGGCAACCGCAACCACCGGGGAACGATGAGGAGAGACGGAGCAGAATTTTTGAACACCAGTACCCGTTCGTTTTTGTCCTCGATTGGAACTTTCTACAGCCAATTTTAGCCCTTTCGGCGCTTATGGCTCATATGGGCCACTCTAGAATCGCGAAAACGATTCCTTCACCGAACTCTCTTGTATAATGATTTTTACTAACTAATAATTAGACTGTAGATTTTTTTGGATCTTTTAGAAGCAATTCGGACACGCGAAAGCGCGAAAAATACACATAATATGCAAAGGTAGATTCAGAGTATAGTATCGATTCTTTACGATGTTTAAAATATATAATACAATTTTATATGCAAGTTTCAGTTTGTTCAAATTATAAAAGTTTGCACAAATATCTGTAGGTTACTAAGAAATATTTATGCATCGACAAATGATAGGTTGCGTGTGATAAGTTTCGGACAACTACAGTTGGACATTTAGAAGCAATTTACGTCGCAAAATTCGAGTGTCCTTGTTATTTTGATTTTTTGGAAAATTTAAGTAGGTATAATAGAGATTTACTTATTGGAACGAAATATTAGTTTTGACTGTATTTTTGAATAGAGTAAGAAGATTGGATAGAGAAATATGTATTTGTGAACGACGGTGTATATTTGCTTTTCCTTTTACTGTTTGCGTTCGAGCTATTGGAAGCATTCGAATAAGTGGAGTGGCGCCAGATAGTAGCTTAAATAATAGGAGCTCCGCAGCGGTTCAGTAAATCGAATGTCGAATGAAATTTCATTCACGATGAATGGAGTACGGATCTGCTATAATTCTCCTATAAAAGTTTTCAGTACCATTCGATACATTTCAATACGATCCAATACAGTTTTCTATAGTAGATTGCTATAAAATAGCAAAGAATTGCAGCAAAATTGTTATAGATCTTGCTATAGAAAATTATTACAGAATAATGAAAAATTGTATTAAAATATTTCAATTTTACTATAGAAAATTCTGCAAGGTATGTTTAATTAAAATATACACAATATGACATTTTTATTGAAAATCGATTCTTTAAGCTCAAACTTTGGCCAGCGTTTCCTTAATCTTATCGTATTCTCTTTACGTAATTGCAATTAACGAAATGTCAAGACAGACGTGCAATTTAACGATTAAAAAGGAATTTTACGTCGACCGTTATTGGACAGACGATTGAAATTGAAATTGTGAACTAAGCCGTAATGAACTTCTGATATTTAATTGATCTCTGGTGAAGCGTGTAGGTTAGATTATTGGTTGCTCGCGCGTCTAATTAGGGCTATAGTGAATTTGGATTAATTAGAACACGAGTCGAGCTAAGGTATGTCCAATCCACACTGTGGTTATGTAATCGCGGTGAGCGGCCGAGGAGTGGTTGCGTGGATGGTGAGAGGCGATCGCGTTTGTCGAGGAATTATGCGATTGATTTTATTCTTCCCGAATTCAGTTCCATTACTTCCAAATTTCTTGTCAAAATTATATTCTCTAATGATTTTCAACCTTGCTATGCTCTTCGAATTTTTACTCTCACTTCTTTGCTTTACCCGATGGAAGAAGAAATTTATAAAAAGATTTGTATTTTCATAAATTAAATTTTAAAATAAACAACAGCAAATCCCAAGATATATTATATAAATTCAAAAAAGTAGTATACACGTTTTTAATATTAACATTGTTTCGATTTTTCATCTTATATCAACTCCTTAACAAACCACTCAATCTGAAAAATCCTCGATTGCCAATATGAGCTTCTTAAAAATGAAATTGATCAACTCTAATCGATTAATGAATCAACTGACTTGCTTGCAGCGGTTCATTTACCCCGAGAAGATGATACAAATAATAACAAATTTTAAAGTTTCTAATATCACCATGGTCTCCTGATTCTCGTTGTATAAAGTTGATCAACGTGGCTTTTGAATGGCTCGTATATCAACATACGATCAATGTTCAATTTTTACGAAATGATTGACTTACTTCCATCAGTTCCTTCATGCCAAGAAATTGACATAAATAATAGTAAATTCTAAGGCACGTTTAACATATAGTGTTTGCAACATCGTTGCTTTCTCCTGACTCTCGTTGTATTAAGTTGATCAATGTGGCTTCTGAATGGCCCGTATATCAATCAGATAACACTGTCCGCGCTAAAACATTAGTTGCATTATGCCAAGAAGTTGATATAAATATTATTAAATTTCAAGATAATTGAAAGTGTATAGAGTTGATCAGTGTGACTCTTGAATGGCTCGTATATCAACATACGACCAATGTTTTTCATTCTTACGAAACGATTGACTTACTTCCATCAGTTCCTTCATGCCAAGAAGTTGATATAAATATTATTAAATTTCAAGATAAGTGTAATGTATAGAGTTGATCAATGTGACTCTTGAATGGCTCGTATATCAACATACGATCAATGTTTTTCATTCTTACGAAACGATTGACTTACTTCCATCAGTTCCTTCATGCCAAGAAATTGACATAAATAATAGTAAATTCTAAGGCACGTTTAACATATAGTGTTTGCAACATCGTCGCTTTCTCTTGATTCTCACTGTATTAAGTTGATCAATATGGCTTCTGAATGGCTCGTATATCAATCAAATAACACTGTCCGTGCTAAAGCGTGATGATCGTATAAAACTTGCTCCCACTCTGCATGTGTCTTCTTCCCCGTGAAGTCCGCAAGAAGAATCCGAAACTGGACGAGGCACACGCACCTCGTTGTCCCGTTATTTCCGCGTGGCGGTGTAAGCCGGCTGTCGCGGGTGTAGCAGTCGATAAATCAACAAGTATACGCTAGGCTGTTCGCGGGTCTGTCAGACTCGCGTTGCACGCGTGTACACGCGCGGACACGTGGACAGAAACGATGGCTGAAAGAGAGCTGAAAAGGGAGGCAGCCGACTGGTGATTTATCTCGTAGACGGCTCCGGGTTCCTTTGGAATTCTGCTGCCGGCGACCGTGGACGATCTCGACGAAGGGAAGTCGATCGACCGGAATACGTCGACGTAACGAACCGATTCTCGACGCTTTCTTCCTCCTACTCTGACCGTTTATCGCGCTGACAGATGTTTTCGGTGAGTGCCGTGTAAAGCTTCGCGTTACGGTTTGCTTGGTGTCGATGGCTCGGGGCGGATGTGCCGGAGACTGTAGCTTGTGATGCTATGATCATTCGATTGTTCGTAAGACGATTATGGTTCTAGCGATTTTCAGTCGTGACAGACTGATGAGACGAGGATCCATTGTTCCGTCGATTCTTGGCCAATGTTCCGAACTTGATAACGATTCAATAAATTTTTTCATGTTGCGTTTAGGCGATTTTATCTTATTTGAAAGTAGGTAAGAATATTTATGCAACGATGATCCGAGATAACGTGGCAGTGTCGTAGAAGGATTGATCGTAAAAGTTCATCTTCATCGTATTTGAAATACACGGCGTTGAATCGTAAGACGTAAGAAATCCAATGATCGCGATTTTTTCGTTCGAAGAAACGTTTTAGATTGAAGATCGATACGCGTGTTGGATATTGATTGTATGAAAATTTGTCCGAATTGTCTGAGGGAGTAATCAGACTTTCTACCTCTGTATGTATATGTATATCGCTGATTTTTGCAAAGATTACAAAGCGAGTAGTTTTACTTGAAATTGTATTTAAAGATGAAAATAATCAGAAATCTTAGAGGATTTAATTCGCTGTCCTTTAGAGAACGATAAACACGCTGTGTATGTAATGAACTTTTTGATATCGATCGAACGAGTAAATTGAACTGCGAAGATACATGCGGTTGTAGCCAGTTAAAGGCTACTACTGATTACTCGCTACTGCCTCTCTAACTGCTGGTAATTACTGGTAACAATCGGTCTGTGTTCTACTGTGAAAGCTGTTAAACGTATCTAACTTAACCCAACCTTCGTCACAGTATGAAACACATTACGGTTGAAACGTTGGGAATATCTCAAGTGAAAAAGTGAAACATTCTACCATCTGCTTTATAATAACATTGAATACTTCTCCTCATTCTTAGAACAATACTTATAAATTATACCTATCTATAATAAGTATTAACTTATTGTAAATAAACAGCCATGTCACTGCGCCACGCCAGAAAAATTACTGAAAATTCTCAACGCGAGAATTGATTGTAATTTCAACAAATAAATAAATAAAAAAAAAAATTCTTAGAACAATATCTTCAAAATAATGAGAACAATTTTTAAAGCGATATGAATAATATTAGGTTGTTCGAGAAGTGTCTTTCTTTTACAGACACGTCCTTTACAACGACGCATTTTTATACAAACATGAAACATAATACTTCTCCTCATTCTTAGAACAATATCTTCAATGTGAACAATTTTTAAAGCGATATGAATAATATTAGGTTGTTCGAGAAGTGTCTTTCTTTTACAGACACGTCCTTTACAACGACGCATTTTTATACAAACATGAAACATAATACTTCTCCTCATTCTTAGAACAATATCTTCAATGTGAACAATTTTTAAAGCGATATGAATAATATTAGGTTGTTCGAGAAGTGTCTTTCTTTTACAGACACGTCCTTTACAACGACGCATTTTTATACAAACATGAAACATAATACTTCTCCTCATTCTTAGAACAATATCTTCAATGTGAACAATTTTTAAAGCGATATGAATAATATTAGGTTGTTCGAGAAGTGTCTTTCTTTTACAGACACGTCCTTTACAACGACGCATTTTTATACAAACATGAAACCTAATCTGTCGAACGTTATGATCTTTATTTTGATAGAACAACATGGATCATACGTAATTCGATAAAATAATATAAAACGGAAAACGTTGTGCATCCATTATTTCCTTATAAAACGAAAGAAACTTGGTATGAAACTTGGAAAATGGTATATGATGATTATTATCGTGTATATTTTGTTATATACATTATATGGAATAATATGTTGAATAAATATTTCCGAAAATATTTCCGTAAATAGATAGCAAAGTACAAAATCACCAGATATTAATAATCAAATGAAAAATATGAAAATAACGATTATCCCTTTAGTTGGAAACAATTCTTTAATGATAATCTGTTTTTAAATCCTGTTATGATTTAATGCGTTTCATAAATTTCAAAAATCTAATTGAAATGGAATATTGGATGCAATTCGACATAAACGCGTTGAGGTTTAAGATTCATCGACCAATCTATCGAATTCACGTTCTCGATTCGTATTTCACATTCTACTGTTATTGTTTCTCTGCATAGCTCGCCGAAACGTTGTTTCCACCGATGTTCAACTGGTCACCTGTTGATCGTGGCTGTACCGACTTTGCAACACACCGGAAACAAAAACATATTCGAAGCTTCCGGCCGTAGTAGGACCGGTTCAAACTCTCGTTTCGTCCCTTTCCCCTTTCGACATACGATTCGTTGCGTTAATTGGACGATTATTATGCAAATACGTGTCGGATCATCGAATTGCTTGTATACATCGCCAAAATACGTAAATGGGAAGCCGGGAAGAAGCGTCGCGAAACGAGTCTGAAGTTGAAATCGAGTTGAGTCGTATGGAAAGAAAGTGGAAGGTTCTGTCTGGGAAAATTTAGTTTAGTTTAAGTTACATTCGTTCGAAATATCGTGAGAAAAACTCAGCACCACGAGCTTGCTGCAGTTTTCAAATATTCGCGAATCACAGAATTTGAATGTACGAATTTCGAAGTTAAATTTCCAGATTCGAAGTGTGCAATTTTTAGATTTTCTAAAACTTTCAAGTTCTGCAGCCTTGAAGCTTGAAAATTCCCGAAGCTGTGAAATTCCAGAGTTTTCAAATTCCGCAGCTGCAAGCTTCGAAAGTTTCCAACTTTCCAATTTACTAACTCCTTAATTCTTCCCGTTTGAAATTTCGAACTTTCGCAATTTTCGAAGAAACTTCGAAATTCTCAAAATCCGAAACTCTGCAATTTCGAGACTTTAGACCTTCCCCATTTCGTAAATCTAAATGTTTAGCTTCTGAAATTCCTAAATACTACCACACACTTCGTCAACCATTTCCACCAAAATCTACGCGAAGCAAGAAAAACCTTCTCTAAACGTCCAATTACCAACCAACTCACCGCACACCGGGTATCGTCCAGACGAAAAATCGTATAGACGCAAACAACTTACGCTTTTCTTCGCACACGTGCGTACATCGTACGTTGATACGTAACTGTGGCATTGGTGTGGTATGGAGCGGCCGTAATATAAAACGTACATCGTTCGTTTTTCTCGTTTTCTACCGTTGCAGAAGCGTGGATCGCGAATTCGTGGACGAATCGGCGAGCTTCCCCATCGCTGCCGGGAATTAAGAGCGTCGTAAGAAAGTCTCGCACGGTTTAATTACCATTCAAGCCGGAGGGCCAGAGGGAGGCCTGGCCTCATGCAAGTATAATTCTCTGCTCCGGTCTCTCCTCTCCTCTCCTCTCTTTATTGCTTTCTCTCTTTCCCTTGGACAGCCTTCTACACGATTCTACGGTATACGGTACCCGACGAAAGTATTCGTACACCTTTGAAAACGGAATAACCTTTCTGAAACTTGACCAAACCGGCTCGAGCTTTTGCGAGAAATTATGTGTATTAGTTTGTTGGATGATGTGTAACAAAAAGAAGAAAATATGTCGAAAAAATGACAATTGGTTGGAACCGAGAAGAAGAAGTTAAAGGTCGCTTTTTATAACATTTTTGTCTGGTAATTGAAACAAAACAGTTTGAACAGCTATGTCGGTTATTATATACACGTTGATAATTTCATCGAAATCGGTTGATCCAAAAACTAACGTCGATGCGATTTTCGTCGTTTTAAACCGCTCGTAGCCTGTAGTGACATTTACCGATTTCGATGAAAGTTTCGATCTTTTAAATTTTCATTACGGATAAAAAGAAGATCGTAAAAAGCGAGTTTTACTTTTTTCGTCGCATTTCCGACCGATTGCAATTCTCTCGAAATTTATTGTACACGTCGTCTAATAAACTAATGCTTTTAACTTGTCGCAAAAGCTTCAGCGGTTTGAAAAAAGTTGTTCTCTTTTCAAAGGCGTACGAATACTTTCGTCCGGTACTGTACATACATATACACAGGCCACGATCTCGAATACTGGACTGGCGTGATACGCAGGCGAAAACAGAGGAAAAGTCACTGGAGAAATGCGTTTCTTGTTCGATATTCCTCGTTTGTCTTCTATTTTCAGGTGATTTCTATCATGTCCAGTTTTGTGATTTCTGCTATTTAATTTCAAGCTGGTGTGAATATTATGCACGTTTTATTGGAATTTTTGAAACATAGCTTCTAATTGCAATCTTGAAATTTGCATTGGTTTCAATGGATTAAATACATCGTATTTTAAAGTCATTTTCTCCGCTTATTTTCGCCTGACTTATTTTCTGTCCCTCTGAGTCTCGTAATTTATATTCTTTCACATGTAAACATTACGTAGGTTTGACAGGAAATTTAAAACAACAGTTTCTATTTCCAAGTGTGGAACTTTCAGCCCGGCTTCCTGTAGATTATCGATTTACAAGGTTGAAATTTTCCTCGACATCTGCCCCCTTTCCAGTACATTCAGCCATATACCCGAGTTAATTAACAGCGTATTTATTATTGTGATCATATATATACATATTTTTATCATTCGGTCAGACTCGATCAGTTCAGAAATTAAGCTTACACTTGCATCGATGATTTCCATAATCAAACAGCAAGACCATCCATCCTTTGGATGGATCCCATCAAGTTTGGAACATTCAGCCTGGCTTCCTTAGGTTATCGATTTACAAAGTTGAAATTTTCGTCGACATCTGCCCCCTTTCCAGTACATTCAGCCATATACCCGAGTTAATTAACAGCGTATTTATTATTGTGATCATATGTATACATATTTTTATCGTTCGGTCAGACTCGGTCAGTTCAGAAATGAAGCTTACACTTGCATCGAAGATTCCCATAATGAAGCAGCAAGACCATCCATCCGATGGTTAAAAATTTGCATCCTTAACGAGGCAGATACTATAATATTTCATTAACCACATTTTTCCAAGAGACACTGTATAAGCAGAAAGAAAGATAAATTTAGACGACACCCGACGTAGATTACGAGCAGCTCGATGATGAATCTTCCCTTTCATTCTCCAACCGATCTCACCTGCGTACCGAGATCCCGTGTTCGTTAACGATGGAAAGTAATTTGCGGCGTACGAGCGACCGCGGTACAATGCGTGTTTTCTTCGATAAACCACGACCGGAAGTAGGTATTCGTGATCGCGCGTGTCGTTACCTCGCGATTTACAATCGACCGATGAAATGAGTTTGCCCGGGGCCAATAAAACGATATGCTCGATAACGAACGAATGCCGTGTCTTTAAATATAATCGAGCCCACCGTCATGATATCTTCTGTTACATGGCGTGGTATTAGAAAGATAATTGATTATCCGGGAAATTGATTGACTTTCTAAGGCTGGAATTTTTTGGCCAATTGCCAGCTTCATAATTGATGTGCATGAGTGGATGCATGAAATATTTTATGACGGACGCGATTAATGTGAAAATTGGCTAATATTCTGAGAATACCATTTTTTTGGTAAGCGTTCTTTTTTTTCAGTCGGTGATTGGACGACGAGAGATCGATGAATCGAGAAATTAATTGATATTTTGTATAATTGTGATTTGTTTGGAATTTTGGAAATGTAAAGACGGTTAGTTGGAGAACTGATAAGTTTCCTGTGCCTGGAATTCTTCATATTTGTTTTTGCAAAATGACTGACACATGTAGATGAAGGAATGTACAAGGCATTAAATGAGAGATTGATTAATTGGAAAATTGATTAATATCGCGAGACTGCTAGTAGATTCTTCGGAGAAACATTTTTAATAACCTTGTTTCATAGAGAGATTGATGTCGAGGAAAATTGGATATCGATGTTAGCTAAATCGATAAGTTGATTAATATTCCAAGGATTTTATCAGGAATTTTTAACAATTATATTTGTAGAGTGATTGATAAACATGAGTGGACAGATGAAGTCACTTACCTACCAGGTAGAAAATTAGTTTTAAGATTACTTGAAAAACTGACTAACACGCTACAGGAGAATGGAATTTCTCGAAACTTTCTAATTCCAATTAAATCTTTTTCAATACAAAAAAAGCATCCCATAATTGATCAATCGTAAAATCATCGATATATCGTGAAAATGACAAAAATTCACTATTTTCATTATTTCGAAATTATACATACATATTTAGAAATTCATTATTCCATCCAATTACCTATATATATATTTGACATTTAAATAAATCGAAAATACTAATTAATAAACGAAATACAATAAAAAAAAATCAATTCAAATCAAAGATATCTTTTTCAATTTTCGATAATTCTTCGAATCTCTTAATACACATTTAATGAGATCAAGTTGAGTTCAACTAAGTACTTGAATCGAAACGACCAACGATAATTCTGTTTCTCAGAATCGATGATTTCACGATGTGACATTAATCAATTAGAAATTTAATTAATATGCTGTGGATCGTGAAGTTCTAGAATGTTGACTATGTAAGAATGGTTAATTAGAAAATTAACTCTTTGGCAACTAATTTCCATCAACTGCAACTGGCAGCGATCGTTCCAAGAACGCTAAATACCGGCATTAGAAGCACTTTTGTCGCGATAACGAGTCGGTTATGCGGATGTCCGTGAAGCAGATTGTTGGCCGACGTACTCGCGGCTACGACACGCGAATCTGCGCATGCGACATGGTCCGGTGTTGCAGTGAACGCGGACGACCCATTTAACCCATTCGCGGCCGTACTGTATACTGTATACTGTATACTAATACCGCATGCATTCGATGCCGAAGAAGGTTCTTCACTCGACCTCGTTACCCCTATCTTCTTACATCTTTTCTCCTGGTGTATCGAAATTTGAAAACTACGTCGTTTGATCAGACTTTTATAGAAATAAAAAATTGATCAAATATTCGAAATATCGGACGTGACGGCGACGATTCGCTTCGTTATATTTTAAAGTCTAGAAATTGTATGCTTTGAATTTTGATAAAAGCAAGGTTAGCGATGTTGAAAATTATGGATCGTAATCGCGGAAATAAGTATGTAGGAATATTTTCGTTACATGTAGGAATGATAATAAATTGGTTTTGTATTTAATATGCGATTTACAAGATGTTCATGGATACCCATTACACGTGTCTCACTTTTACCATGCGTGCGGATCAGTGACATTCTTTTGTTCTACGCACGACATACGCACATACTTACACATATATTCACACGCATATATGTGTATCACTATTGCGCAGGTGATTCGGTGTAGCACACAAAATTACGTATATCTCAATAAGTGAAACTGATAAAATGTTGTAAATATTCCGCGTGGCGATATTATGCTTCTTTTTCTTACGTATCAATTACATTCGGAGATCGTATGCTTCGTATGGTGGCAAAAGTAAGATCAGTACAATGGGTAAAATGTGTTAAATATTGGGCATAGAAATTACTTCTATCTTCTTCTCTTTATTATCTTTATCTTCTTGTCTTTATTATCTACAAATAAAACATTGGAAATAGTAAGTGTGTGTGTGCTTTGAATCTTGACAAAAGTAAATTTAGTGCCACTCATTTTTACTATTATTACAAATTTGCAAATTACCTGCTTCGAATCTCGGCGAAAGTAAAATTCACGAGAGATAAATATCGAGCAGGTGTATTATTATAGTTGTGTGTACATATAATTCTCACGTAAAAATCTTGATACACGTAAAATTGGACGAATATAAATAGTAAATTAGATATTGTAAATATTGAACATGGTACTCACATATTATTTATATCACTTTTGAAAAAAACATGATACCACGTCGAGTAATTGCGAGACTGATAATTTATTGTTAAGCCGCAGATATTTATGCATTTATGGAAAATCCAAACGTGTAATCATGGATATAATATGCAAATGTATATGAGGTATTCAAAGCAAAGTATTCATTACAATATTTAGCGAGTCTCATTTACTATGCACGTTTCATTTTTCGAATGTTATTCATAAAAATATGGATTTGCATAAACATTCGCAGCATCGGTATGTTATTAATAAATTAGGTTTACGATTCATAATTTGTCACGCAGCTGTATAATTTATTATATAGAATATTGTGAATTTCAAATAGTCAAAGAAATTGATTTGCAATATATCGCAATAGTCAAAGTAATTATAACCGCAATATGTTGTTGTACAAAGTTCAACCATAATCCATTACAACGACTATTATCACTGTCTGGATTATGCAATTGCCTACTGTACAAAAACATTTAATTAAGTTCTATCGAAGGGTGTAATTTCGAATGGTTCGCAAAACGACATAGACATCTTTCAAACCAAATCTATAAATTTATAGTCGTGAAGGGATCAAAAGAATTGAAAAGTATAAATTTGAAATTTCTTATAGAAAATTCGAAACACCTAATTGTCTTCAAGTGGAGATTTAGGTTTGTTCTCGTTTGATGTCAGACGAAAAAGTGATTGAATTGAACATTTTCACGAGTTGCAGAGTGTGTGTGTAGGAGAGAAAAAAAGTTATTAGAATCGAAGAATATTACTCTTTGATAAATTATCAAGGATTTTTTTAAATTTCACGTAAATATTGCAACGAGTATTTTGTTAATAGCTGTTTGACAAAGTCGTAGTTTCAAGATTTCTGAAACTAATTTTCTCTGAAACATCTGGATATGAAACAGGTCCTTTCAGAAGGATGCTTATACGTTTCGGTATTGCAGCTTGTCTCATCAGGGATCTGGGTTAGGTTAGCACCATATGTGGTATCAGTGCGTCATCGGATCCCTAATGAAGCTAACTGCAATGCAGACGAAGCTCTCTTAGATTCCCGAAGGTATACCAGTTTCTACTCGCATAGCAAGTAAGCTCTGCCTGTCTCCTCTAGGTTCCTGTACTTCGACGATTATACGCTGTAATCTGTGAGATACTCTTAGAACAAACTGTTGTAACCACACGGATACAGTAAGCAAAAATAAGTTTAAATATGTGGAAAATATAAAAAATTTCAATTGCTAAACTTTTAAAAAATCTGAAAATTCGAATTATTTCTCAAGTTTAAAAAATTCGGAAAGTTCACGATAAATCTAAGTATAAGGAAACGTTAAAAATTGGAAAAATTTCAATTATTTCAAAAGTTTCAAAAAAAATATTCAAAATCTTCGAATTTCAGGAATTTACGTTACATATATCAGGCACGAGCAAATATTCGAAAAATTCCAATAATTAAAGATTCTAAAATTTCGAGAGTTTCGAAAATCTCACGATAAACATATCAGAGATAGCAAGATAATAGAAAATTCCGATAATATCGAAAGATCATAATATCCTTGAAAAATTCTACGACTACGAAAGCTTCGATAATCCCAGAAATTCGGAAAAATCCACTGCTCATTTTACACGTTCCACGGGGGGAAAAAGAGAAAAAGTAACTTACGTACGTCTGTGGAAACCATTTACCCCACGCTTACTATCGCATTACGCTGGTCAGTAATTTCTCGCAATCATTCACTTGGCATTATACCACGCGGAACAAAGATAGTCCCGTTTAAAGCGATTTTCCGCGTTCATTCGCGCAAGTGAACGCGGATACATTCGACGAGGATACAATTATCCGGTCATCATGCTCTTTAATTCTCTCCGAGCGCTTCTAAATCCTACTCTCCATTGCACAGGGAATGATGTTGACTCCGTTGATCGTTCTCGTCGTTCGATGACCCGATTTTGCGGTCCGCTCGACATGTTTGCGGAGAAATTGAAAATACGTCGCCATACCGGTGATTGGAATTTTCGTTGCGGTGGATCGATCGCTATATCGAAAATTTCATCTTCCACAAAGGGTTCGTTTGTCAGGAAGGAGGCCGTGCATCTACTTTTTTTTTTTTCATCGTCGCAACTTTATTGAAAATTTCACGTTTGTATTTTCTGGTTATTGGTAAACGGTCCTTTTGTTTTTAAATATTCCAGAATATAATTTGTTTACGTAGCTCGATTTTACTATGGACTCTCGTACAGAATCCCTTTATGGGAACGATAAAAAATATTATTATTATATTACGTTATAAACGATTCTCCCTGGTAGAGGCATTCGTTTTTCCTCTTTTATTAGTTTCAAATTGAAATGTACGAATAAGCTGTTCAATCTGTAATGTATTTAAATCGTAACGATTTCAATAAGCACAACGATTGCCAATATTCGTCAGAAATTCATTTCAGAGTCGCATAAACTGCCCAGCATTTCTAATAATAACAGATTTTCTATAGAAAAATATATTTTTTCATTTCGTCAAACTTTTTCCACGATCGAGCTATAAATAAAAGTATTATCACGTTTACCATATTTGAAATTGCGAAAGATTGGCATTTCCATTATGTTTGTACTTTCGTAAAGCTTGCTTTATATTCAAACCACGTACGAAAATATTTATTACATTTACTTTATCAAATTTGTAATATCGCAATAAACTACAATAAATTAGAATTCGTTAATTATTCGGTTAATGTCGGCTTACTGAATTATTTAAAAAAGAATATATATATACACACACACACACGGTATCCATATCTTTCGTCAAATTTGCCACTAGTTCATGAAGTTCGTTCACCTTTATAAAAGAAGGAAAATGCGATAGAATTTTACGTATTCGAACGGAATTTCAATTACGTATACACTGTTCGATGAAACGAACTTTCATGCGCATAATCCTAACTCAAAATTGCGGCTGGTATCAGCACGAACTCCAGTCACGACTATTTAGTTCGCGGCTCGACAGCCTGGTCTAGAAATCCGGAGTCGAGATAGCGATTTCGAGCGGCAAGACGATCTTTATTACGCGTGCACGAGGAAAGTACACGATGACGATGCGGACGGTAGCTGGCTCGGTGCCAAAGAGAGATCTCGCAGGGCTCAGCCTCTTCATCCTCTTCCTCTTCGTCCGTATTCAACGTCCATCCTCTACCAACTCTCTGTTCGTTCGCTTCTTTTCCGCTTTTTTCTTTTTTTTTTTTTTTCGGAGTCGATATCGAGAAGTTGCAAGAGCTCGTTTTGGCTGAACTGGCGTTCTCTTTTTCTCTCTTATTTCTCCTCGCAATTTTCAGTGATTTTCTTTTATTAATTGTAAGTTTCTAGGCACCTAGATATTTTTCACGATTTACAAAGAAAAGTGAATTTAATTATTAAATTATGTGATTACGATTGTTACGCTTCTAGGAGTATGGCTGGCAGCGAGATAATTTGTATATTTATCTTGTGATTTTTGATAGTGTTATTTAACGTTGAATTTCTTTAACAGCATAATTATTATATGTAATAATAAACGATTAATTAACATTGCGTGTATAATGTAAGAATTGAATATATTTAATTAAAATCGTGAATATAACTTTCTAAAGATCTTGAACATCGTTTTAGAGTAAAGTTCGGGAATATGTGAGTTAAGGTCCTCGAATAAGACAATACAGATAGCGAAATTTGTGCTAATTGGAGTAATTGTTGGAATAGTGAATCTCTTTGACAGAAGAAATTAGAACTATTATCTCAAAGATTGATTGTAAATTAATTCTAGAAATTATTTAATTTTGTAAAAGAAGGCAGATATAATCGAGCAAATTAGCAGAATTTGCAATTATTAGAATATTTGTTGTTATATTGATGTTTCATAGAAAGCGAATAATAATTTTTTGTCACACGTTTGCGTGCAAACAGTTGTGATAATTGAAGGAATAATGTAAACAGCGTAGTATGACGAAGAAAAATATTTGCGTAGACTCGTTAGTAGCTGGTAAAATCTCGCGTAAATTTACAAAAACTAAAATCCATTGTTTAATCGACATACTACACTTTCTATCGTATCAATGCAAATATCAAAATCAACAATTGTATTAAACTCTCGATATCAGAACGCTGGCCAACAGTTCCTGACACTTTTAGCATTACAATAGCCAAAAAAATTTTTTTTAAACTCAAAACTGTCTGTCTTTGTAATTGCGCAAAGCAATTAAACATTAATCGATTAATCCTCAAGTAGCAAAAATTCCAACTCTCGTCTCTAAGATTTAGACGAACAGTTGCAAACGCTTTCAACGCTACGTTTCTTAACGACTTCTCTAAAACCGAAAATCTATTTTCAAAACGCTTTGAAACAATTCGCTGAATTGAAGCTTCAATCGGATACGTTCAATCGACTAATTTTCCAGCAGCAAAAGTTCCAACTTTCGTCTCTAAAATTTAGATGAACAGTTGCAAACGCTACGTTTCTTAACGACTTTTTTAAAACCCAAAATCTATTTTCAAAACGCTTTGAAACAATTCGCTGAATTGAAGCTTCAATCGGATACGCTCAATCGACTAATTTTCCAG
>NT_176944.1:70709-104854 GCF_000188095.3 Bombus impatiens
AATCTATTTTCAAAACGCTTTGAAACAATTCGCTGAATTGAAGCTTCAATCGGATACGCTCAATCGACTAATTTTCCAGTAGCAAAAATTCCAACTTTCGTCTCTAAGATTTACACCGAGGACACATCGAAACATTTTCAAAATTACGATCCTTAACAATTTCTCTAAAAGTGAAAATTATCGTGTAACTCTTTAAAACAACCAGGATTTGATTAAATAGTAATTTTCAAGTAGCGGTAGAAGTTGGAGTAAAGTTGAAGGAAGGTGGAGACTCGGCTTGAAAAAAACAAGAGAGAAAAAGCGGAAGCGAAGGATTCAAAGCGATGCCGGGTGGATCGAATCGGACTGCACGGAATTGGCGGTGATTTAAATTGGCTGCCCTCTCGACCTGCCGTTTAACCTATTTACCACCGAGGCTCCTGAATACGCCTGCTCCTCCTCTTCGTCTTTTTTCTCTTTTTATTTTTTTTCCCCTCCCCCTCTTTTCGTCCTATTCCTCCATCCACTGAATTTCGTAGCCTGTCAGTCGCATTTATCCTCTTTGTGGCACGACCCCGAAGCTTTTTAAGCTCCTGACGGGAAACACGATCGTCGGGCCCGCGTATCTACAACTCGTGTTCGAGGAGCCTTCAAAGGGAAACCCGCGCTCTCACTCTGATCGAAGTTTATGAACGTTTCGTGGCCATGTGTTTTCGTTTTATCCGCTGGTTCGATTTGAATTCGCTGGTGGGCGGGCAAAGGTCATTATCATAGAAGTCGGAGTATAAATCGGAATGATTAACTTTGCAGAGAAGCGTTCCGATTTGTACTATTAGAATGGTCAGGTAAAAGCGCGGGAAAAGAAGAAAGAGAAATCGAATAATTCGAGTGAAATTGTATTGTTAAAACGATAAGCGACAGATAGCGACATAGAGAATATTAACGCGCTTATCAAAGTTCGTCTGTTAATCGAAATTTAACTTATACTCTTTCGGTGTAAGTGTACACTTATTCTCAGAATCATAGGATTTATTTCTTCAGAAATATTATCAATTAGGCTCTCCAATGATTTCTATCCTATATCATAAGTTTATTGATAGCTGGGTTTATTTACAATGGATTAAACTAAATACAGTAATGTGCTATAACTAAGACGACTAAATAGATAATTCACAACTCACGATTAATAGTGTACAACTCATAACAGCTCAACGCTCAGCTCCTCACAACTCGACTCTCAGTTTACGACTCCTCACAACTCGAGTCTCAACTAACAACTCAAATGTCAAGAAGTATTGGATTGGCGACTAAGTGATTGCGAAATTTGTCAATACCATCTAATGACAAAATCCGCAATCACTTAGTTTCCGACCCAATAGCTCTTAACATTTGAGTTGTTAATTAATATGATACGTGAATGGATGTACGGATACTTATGCGAATCCATACTTTCGTAAAGATAAACGAAGGAATGGAAGCTAAGCAGGTATTTGCATTCCCTATCAAATATTATTATAATAGACGCCAAAGTTTGTATACTTTCTCACAGATTTTCCATAAATGCATAAATGTCCATAATCTGTGCATAAATTATATTCCGAGATTATATCGCACACGTTTCTTTGCTCAAATCAAAATTTGACAAATTAATGTTCCATCTCCACCGAGTTTGTTAACTGAGAGAAACTTTATTTAAAACATTTAAACTTGAAAAGGATTGAATATCTGTCGCCTACCAAGTAGAATTTTCATCAGATTATCACGAACTTGCATTCTTTGTACCAATGAGACGTATGTGGATCGAACAATTACATTTTTTTTGAAAAATGGAGTTCGAACGGTTAAGGAATAGAGTGACCACGTGCAGGTAGATTTTCACTGGAAAATCTTGCGATTCTTAGGACGATTATCGTGTTTGCTTTAAAAGTGCAAGACTCTCGAAGCTTACGAATGAATGTAATTTAATTTTCCACTTTATACTATAAGGGAACTAATTTATGTGCCTCTCAGAAGCCTTTTGATCGACGAATCTGCGACAGAAAATTAATTAGCCGCGGTTAGAATACAGTTTGTCGTAAACAGAGTGGAATTTAAGATGTGTATTTTGGAAAGAAAATGAATTGCAATGGTTTGGAGAGGGATATGAATTTTGGAATTGGATCGTTGATATAAATGTGAGAACACCGAGAAAATTGTTCGAGTTTCGAAGCTTGATTTGCATTATAATACGATCCGTTGCTTCCAGAGACGCGTGTAAAACTGTGTGGCGATCGTCTGTGATTTTAAATTTTACACACGTGTACGACAAAGAAAAAGATCTCATCTGTTGGATGGAAATTCCGTAAAGATGGTCACGTGTAATTACAAATCGATTTATACTTTGCGGTTTCTAATAAGAATAAACAGGGAAACGGATCTTACAAGTAAAGAAATGGACGTGCACGTACGCGAGACGTGAATTAATTGGAATTTTTAAAAGAAAGATGGGGTTAAAAATGAACGAAGAGAAAAACAAGATAAATTACGCTTTTTAATACGGAGGATACGAATATTAGCAGGAAAAGGAAAACCTGGAACTTTCTACGTTATGAAAAATTTGTAGATACACTGAGGTTAAAGAAACTTTAAACCAAGAAATAAATTTTTAATTGGAAAATATTCAGCGACGTGAACAGATTATCTAATTCTTGACAAGTTGAATTGCTAATTTAATGTTGCGCAACGCGATCAAAATATCTTCGTTACTATCCTTGCACCAACATCGTTATACCATAAATATTAAATAAAATCGGCACAGCAACATAGCGACTATCATAATTAATGCGTGGTTTGCAGGAATTAACACTAGAACTAGCAAAATTCAAATTGACTGGTTTTACAATTTTATTTTGAAATTCCTATTTCATGTTATATTTTTTTCCACAATGATGTAATGACTTTCGTAACGATAACTAAAAGAATAATATAATGAATTTTATTTTGTTCTTTTATGTATTCAAACTGAAAATAATTCTGTATCGAGGCTACTTATACCAATACCAGTCAAAATGACTGGTACTTGTCAAAGTGTAAAAGGATGCTTCGATCTGTTTATCGAACCCCAATTAACCAGTTTCCTCGTTTTGCACAACTTCCCACGTGTTTTTCAAATTTTTACTGCGTATCATTCGATATGGTGATATCAGTGATCAGGAAAATTCCGGCTCGATCGTTAGATCGCTAGATGCTAACACTAGAAATACCACAGCGGTCAAAACGACTGGTTCTACAATTTTATAAATGTGTCGACCCTCGTTTGGGGATGATGGTCCCAGATGGATTAATAATATCAAAAATGTACTACACAACATGGAATTCCTTCTGTAAGAAAGTAATGAATCAATAAACATAAAAATATTCTATTATTACGTATTTTTGAAAGAGCAGTCATTTTGACCAGTTTCGATAGAAATAGCTTTGTATTAGTGTTAAAAACATGCGAAAGATATGACTTAGGAAAAGGAATTAGAAAAATGAAGAAACACCGTTCTCGTGACAATTAACTCTTTCGTGCGTATCTACATGAGCAGCTGGCTTTCAAAGTTTCCATACGGTTTTTCTACGTCTCACGCGAATTCCAACCACGTGCCGTTTCGTCGCGGTAAATTCAGCTTGTCCTGTGAGGGTGGCAGCCGTTGAATTAACGACGGTACAAATTTAACTCGGTCGCGTGCAACAAATAAACGAACGCCGCTGCAGGCTAAATAATTATTGCCGAGCAAAATGGCGTGCTGAGCGGCCAGCCAGCGTAGCGGCCATTTGTACGTGGCCAACTCATAAACGCGGCCCAACTCTGCTCTGCCACGGTCCTCTCTGTGTTGCACGAGACCCGTTTTCTACAGAAAACAGCTGCTTGAACCTTTCAGTGTCCCTACAATGGCAACAGAATATGCTACAGTTACGATTTCGTTTATCTGAAACTCACGAGATTTTTAAAACTCTTTGTCCGTGCGGTGCGCACGTTGTAATAGAAGACGAATTGCCAAACGAATTACACAGTTAACACGTTGTTGACTGGCAATTTTGCTGAGAATTTATCTCATGTCACCGGCTATTATTTCGTGATTGGATGTGGAAATAAAACAATATAAATGAACTTTAATAAATTTTATTTGTTATTCAATTTTTAATATTTTTTTGGCGAAAAAAAGCGCATCGCGAGTTTACTCGTGGCAACGTTTGGCCATGAAAACACGAGTTAACTCGTGACCGGTCGACAATGTGTTAAGATTCGTGTCGTTACAAGGATAATTACGAGTAATCAAGTATTTTGTATTTTATCTACCGTGTGAAAAGCGTGTGTTAACCGTTTGATTGCTAAACGTGTGTATACAGGGTGTCTGCGAAATCACGGTACAAGTCGGCTGATGATTCTACGCGTGGAAATAAATCGAAAGAAGAGAGCAACGTTTCTCTTCGTTTAAGGCTTCGTTTTCGAGAGAAACGAGTTTGGAAACCCAGCAGATAGTCGCGTACGTAAATAGAAATTATGAAACTTTTGTTTCTTTATTATTGTTACTGATTATTATTACTTTCTTTACTCTGTGTTTAATTTCAATGGTTTCATAGTGAAGGATAAGGCTAGTACCTTTTAAGAATCATTTTATTAATCAGGAAGCAAATAGCGACACTGTTGAAAATGACAACGTGAGTTCGCGCTCGTCATCCATATGCAGATGTGCTAGTTACAGTAAATAATAAGTAGAAGATAGTTCTAGATACAATCGATGGATTTAATCGATAGGTTTAAGGGTGTGCGTTGAATTAGAACGTTCTAAAACAGCGTCTTTTTGTGATTTCTTTTAGAAGGGAAAGAAAGGAATGAAGTTATTGAATTTCGAGATATGGTTTTATATGTATTTAACGAATATAAAAAAATTTTTTTTAAAGTAAAAAAGAAAATTATAACAGATTTCTAAGCCTATTTCATGGGCTGCAGGTTTCAATCTGCGTGAAAGATCCACCCCGTAATTCTTGACTGAAACGAGAAAAAAGGATTAAATTATTCTCGATGAACTAAAAAAGTTCGTCAAAAAGTTTATGTAAATAATTGTTATAGCACCTTAAAGTTTATTTCTTCTATTTAAAAAACATATTTTTTCTTTAAACCCGCTAAAATTTTTAATTTCACACTATTTCCTGCCCTTTTTTTTAATTCATCGAGAAGAAAAGTATATAATAATTTAATCCTTTTTTGGTTTTTCGTTTCAGTCAAGAATTACGAGGTGTATTTTTCACACCGATTGAAAACTGCAGCCTATGAAATAGGCTTAGACATCTGTTATAATTTTATTTTTTTATTTTACAAAAATTTTTTTTATATTCGTTAAATATATATATAACCATACCTCAAAATTCAATAACTTCATTTCTTTCTTTCCCTTCTAAAAAAAATCACAAAAAGACGCGGTTTTAGAACATTCTAATTCAGGACACCCCCTTAAGATATTCTTTTGCTTTTTATCCCTAATAAAGAAAAAAATAACGGCTACTGTGATCCTACTTCTAAATACAGAAATAACAACAGGTTATGGGCCCAGATTCAATAATTAGTTATTATTTTATTGAAAATATTATTAATAGCAATAATATTGAGGAGCGCAGACGATGACCTAAAAAATAAAAAAGAAAGAGCCCGATCGATGATTCAGTGTTGAATATCATAAAGGCGCTCTTTTTTTTTATTTCTAGTCCATGTAAGAATGTGCAACAAATGTTTCTCGGCTCGGAATGGTGTGATAAATTTATTCAAAGAATAGAATAATAGCTATTGCGACCCTACCTCTAAATACAGAAATAACAACAGACACTGTCTACGTTTAACAAAATACAGACACGAGCAGAAACAACAGTTTCATAATTCGAAACAACCAGACGACAGACGGCTACCCGATGAATGTTCAAACTCATTTTTCTTGAAAACGAAGCCTCGAGCGAAAAACACGTTGTTGCTCTTCTCCGCTTATTTTTCCATCTGGAATCATCAGTCGACAATTTGTACCATAATTTCGAAGACACCCTGTACATGTACTTTCACGTTCATTAATATATAGAAAATATTAATTTACATTAATATATAGGAAAGTATATATATATCCGTTTGGTAAATTTTACCCAGAAAAACACATTTACTGTCTTAGCAAATTGATAAAAATTAGGAAAAATTTCCCAGGTGAAGAATTCGTAGAATTAGGAGAAAAAGGCGAGTTAATAAGTTAGGAAGAAAAAAATTGGCTATGAATTAAGATAAATAAGTATTATATGGTCAGCAATTTTTATTTTGCTCTATTAAAAGCTCAATTAGTGTTCTATTAAAAGCTTATTATTGTCTGAGGATAAGCAAGAAAAAAATAGTCATGTACATTAAAAATCTACATGAAAAAACGTTTTTTCTAAATAGCGCAACATTTTTGTTTGCAGCACATCGCCAGTTTAATCGACAACGAGAGAGTTAATTCACGTCTGGTTCGATGAACTTCTGTCAATCGAACGCTGTCATCTGAATACTCGGAGTGCGAAGTCCTGGTTTTGCGGAATTTCACGGTGAATATCGAACGAACCATTCGTAATATTTGGATTATGTATAAAACTCGTGGACTGAACATTTGATTTTGATGACGCGAGAACGAAGTACTGCATAATTCAGTATTTTTAACGCATAGTAGCAAGTAAGGTAGAAATGTTCACTTTATACCACGTCTGATATTTTTCTATATTACCATTATTTCCTATGTTACTTTATGATTATTTTACAACTTGGTCTTTTTAAAACTATATTTTATTCCGGTTTCATCATCGTTTTACAGTTTCGTTTTTCTTTAGATCACCGCTTCATTCGTCTCTTCGATGTAGAAAATATCTCTCTATTCGAGATTGAAACTGTGTTAATTTTCAGATCTCGTTAGGATCTTTATTCTGATCGTAGAACGATTTCATTCTTTCAGTGGAATATTTGAAGCTGAAATACTTCGAAAGAAACTTTTACAATCTCGTTACATCTCTTCTGACTGTACTGTCTACGTTTTTTAACGTTGTTCGTATGCAGATTTCGTTGGATGAAAACGATAAACTTGTGGAACACGAATGAAAGAGAAATTCCTTTGGTTAGCCATTACTTGGTACGCGTAAACCACTCAAAAATCATACTGATCCACTCCATTTCGTGAAAATTTTATAATTTTAATATAAATCTACTGCTTTATTTCGCTCTTTTTCGACTTAATTATGCTTTTTCTAACATTCAAAAGAAATGTCCAGCAAATTCTTGTCGATACAGATGATTTTTCGCTGCAATTTTACGTGATACGTCTTGTTAAAATTCTAAAAATTTGTTTGGTCTGCTGAAATAATAGCAATAAATATGCAAATATAAATATAAAAATATGAATATAAAGACACAGAAGCTAAACGTTTATTTGTTAAAACTGATTTGATTTCTGCGTGACTAAATATATATGGCAATGTTTAAACGTAGCGTAATAAATGAATTTAACAATTTCGAAGAAGGCAAAGATTCGAATAAAATCGAATATACCTGCGGTGTATCATTGCTAGCTAGGAATCACGTTTTTAATTTAGCGCTTTTTAACAGATTCAATTTCATTATTCGCTCGAAACAACTTTGTTTACGGAGCCCTCCGTTCGATATTTTTCTTACCTTTATGAAACGAGGATTTTCAATTTTCCGCGAAGCGATACGATTTTGTATTTCATATTGCCGCAACTCGGGAAATAAACTATTAAATTTAACCTACATTTACGAGATTGGTACAGGTAAATCGTACTTTATCTCTTCGATACATTCTGTGATTGAAATTTTTCTAAAATTTCCTCCACCGTTTAAATTACAACCACGTCTGCGAATAAAAACAACTAGTAACGTGTTAAATAAATAGACGAAATAAATAACGGAAGCTCTAAATCGACCATACAATTAAAACATTTAAAATAGAGATATTACAAAATTCTATTTAAATTCCACTATCGAAAAGCTATATTTTTGAAAAAGTCTCCTCCTCCATTTACTCGAATTGTATCTCGCTCTGCGATACACATTACGTAAATTCTAATACAAAAATAAGAATTACACGTACGTTAACATTAACAATAATGAAAAATAATTATTATTAAAATAATATTAAAAAATTCTACTTATCTAAATTTTGCTAAAATTCCCCCCTCTTATTTAAATTCTAATTACTCGTATAATCGATATTATACAAATTATCTCATAAAAATATTACTAATAATATTAAAATAATAATAAAATAATAATAATAATAAAAAAAGATAGCGAGAAAGATAGTAAGACATGCGTTTAAAATATTAAAAAATTCTATTTGAAAGTTATTATAAATTCGTGTGAAGGTAGATCTTGCGGGGAACTTTGGCAATGTACGGTGTCTCTGTTTAAACTGAAAATTTCCAATTTTTCCAAGCAAACAAAGAGAAGCACAAAGAGTGCAGTGACGAACGAGGCCAGAGGCCTGTAAGCGCGCGAATCGAGAAGGAAGGGAGAAACGGAGCTGAGAGAACGAGAGAACAGAGGAACGTCTGTTCAGAGGCACGCGCTGCCATATCGTTGCGCAACAGCTTGACCGATCCATCGACTCGAAACACGCGTCGACGATTAACCGCGTTATCCCTATTTGCATGCGGCATTTATACGCCACGCTAATTAGAAGCTACGTATTGTCTATCTATTAATTTGCTCGTTTTTTCGGTTTCTTCCTATCGCCAGATCGTAAGATGTGTTTCGTACGACTTTGTTAGGAAAAGATGAATTCCACTGAGAAATGTTACAAACGTTAGATAAACTTGTTTCACAGTAGCTGTTAGTATTACGGAGCTGTTGCTTTGTGAGTGTTAAATAGTCTGTGGTTAAACATTCTTAAGTATAATTACACAAATTGAAGTAATTCAACGAAACTTTTTGCCATTTGTTCTCCTGAAACTGGTAAACGTTAGAACCTTTTCCTCGGTTTTACTTCGATCGCTTTTAAACTGTTTCAATCGTTCGATCGTTTGGTCGAGTGTGGTCTCAATCACGTAATACAGATATTCCGTGTACGATCTAAGTAATTGTCCAACTATTCCAAGAATAAAAATATCTTCGATTCTATGTTTTCAGTTGTCTGATAATCGTAAGTTGCATTTATAGTTTCTTCGTTGCACGTTAATTTAATCTTCGGAACGTGCTCGTGATACAAGTTCTAACGTATATGGATATTTCGAAAAATATTGAATTAATTAATTGAATGATTATTTCGATAATAAAAATCATTATTCATTACCTTTGAATTGCCTAAATTGAAGAAAACAGATTGAGATTCGTTTTAACGGTTATACGGAATAAAAACTGATTCGGAGCGTTTAAACTGGAACGCAGACGAAATACGGACGCGTGAAACATTACCTGGGAGTTACACCGGGTTATACAGGGTTAACTGGTAAAGTGGTTATAATGCGCCAGTGCGTCATACAGCGTCCTTGGTGCAGTGCACATGACGCACGGATGCATCGTGTGCGAAAACTTTTCCACGTTTGATTGTCACAAGTCTGCTCGTTTAAAATCCACACGTTTCCTGCGCTTCTTTCTTTTCTGCGTTTCGTTTGAATTATTTAAATCAATTAATTCAAGCTTGTTTGATCTCAGGTTTCTTTATATATTCGATTCGAACAATTTCTTACGAACGTTGACACAATAAATAAACGATAACGCGAAAACGTAATTAACATAACCGATTTAATCTTGAAAGAAATGACATTATTTTCGAAATATATTAAAAACATTCAAATTCATTTCGTGGTCATCGAAACATAGTTTCACCATTTACATATTCAGGTATTTAATAATAATTACGTATTCAATAGAAAGAAAACCAATGAAAAATTGTTACTCAGAAAAATAAGATACAAAGCTAACAGGAACCTGCTAAAGGCTTTCGATTTATTACGAAACAGCCAGAAGACCATTTTTTCCTTCCATTTCTTTTCTTTCACAAATTACCCAATATCAGATAGCAGAACCGATCTCAAACTTTTGACCTGTGCTGTGTCCTAGGCTAATAATAAAACTAAAAATCCTCCCACACTCATTTCCATCGAGCGTTCTACCTGACAGGCTTTGCACGTGATTTTTCCACGAAAATTTCCCTGTCACTGGGATTAGAGACGTGTTTTGTCCATGTTGGTGGACAAGCGCGTCGGTCAACGACGGTCGATTAAAAAATATCGAGAGGCGCGGAGAAAAAGAAAAGAGGATAGAGAAAGAGGGAAGAGGGAACGGAACGAGGTCGAAGTCGAACGGAAGACAAGATTGATTACTAAGCGGAACGTATGGAGGGTCGGGGACAAAGCAGAGACAAAACAGATCGAAACACCATCCACGCTTGGGGCGGGTTTCTATTTGAGCACCCTCGGCCACGCTCGAGTGCCTTACTAATTCGATTAAACGTCGCTCCCGACCTTCCGTACCTTCGACACGTGACAGTCTAATTAGCGTGCGATTATTTCTGTAATGCCAAACAGGCCACCCGTACGTTATTTGTGCCGTGAAATAATATTGGGGAAGGTATCGATGGTGTTTTTAGAAGATTTCCTATGGCGGAGCGGCAAATTACACGCTTGCAATGAGTTTCAGTTTGATTAACGCTAGAACTACCAGTCAAATTGACTGGTTTCACGATTTTATTTTAAAATTCCTACTTCGTGTTATACTTTTTTTATGTAATGAATTTTTTGTAACGATAACTAAAAGAATGATCTAATGAATTTTATTTTGTTTTTTATGTATTCAAACTGAAAATAATTTTGTATCAAGGCTACGGATACCAATGCCAGTCAAAATGTAAAAGGGTGCTGCAATCTGTTTATCGAACCCCAATTAACCAGTTTCCTCGTTTTGTATAACTTCGCGCACGTTTTTCAAATTTTTATCGTTCGATATGATGATATCATTTATCAAGAAAATTCTGGATCGATCGCTAGATCGCTAGATGCTAACGCTTAACGAAATACCACAGCGGTCAAAACGACTGGTTCTACAATTTTATAAATGTGTTTATAGTTTAAGGATCCTACAGTTTAAGGTCCTCGTTTAAGGATCATCGTGGAGTAATAATACCAAAACTGTACTGCATAACATGGAATTGCTTCTGTAAGAAAGTAATCAATCAATAAATATAAAAATATTCTATTATTACGTATTTTTTAAAGACCACTCATTTTGACTGGTTTTGGTAGAAATAGCTTTGTGTTAACTATCGGTAGTTCTAGTGGTAAATTTGCGTTTTAACTGACTTAGACGCGAGTACATGTCTTTTGGTCGACCCGATGAAATTGCAATGAAGCTGCTTTTTTAGATACGTTATGTGTGTATTAGATTGTCAGAAAAGTTTCTTTCGTTTTATAAGAAAATAATAGACGCACTATGTTTTTTCTTCTATATTAGTTTATCGAATTATGCACGAACGTAATAATAGAAATAGAATGAAATGGATCATACCTAATTCAATAAAATAATATAAAACGGAAATTGTTGTTCATCTATTATCACCTTATGAAACGAACGAAACTTTTCGGACAACCTAATACAATGGTTGGAACACATATTTCTTCATACTCTTGCTTCTCATCGAAGCGTTTTTTTTTCCTTTTTTTATATATCAGGTCCATTTCATTTTCACGGTATCGATCGTACTATCGATGACACGAAATTCAATGTACTTGAATGTACTAATTAATTGCTATGTACTTGATGCGATAAATACAGTGGTGTGTAAATGCTTTTTGGTAATTGGGAATTTCCTAGATATATGAATATCGTAAAAGAAAGAGTGTATTTTAACGTTCCTTTACGTCAAATTTCTACGTGATAAGCAAATTCGCGAGACATTCGTTCTTCTTTATTCATATATAAACACTATTTGTATATAAACATTGTATATAATATTTGTATATAAAATTGTATATTTGTATATAATTGTATATTTGTATATAATATTTGTAATAATATTTGTATATAAAATTTGTATATAACACTATTCATATATAAACACTAATTTGAAAAATTGAATGATTCTATAAAAACTTGCATCTCGTTTAATAGAATCATTCGTAGAGCGCAATGAACTAAAAAGTAACAAATACAAGAAAAAATTTTGTAATCGAAATATCCAGATTGTTTAAGGCAATGAACGAATAAAAATTATCCACTAAATATTTATTGTCTATGAAATTCTTATTTGATAACATGAAATGTCATCTCTATAGATCGTAACCCACGGTTCCCAAAAGAAGCTTTTAACAAGCTCCTAATCATTTCCCGGATTAATCTCGTTCTCTGTTAAATGTTCCATTACTTATGCATTAATATGTACTTTCTTACGTACACAGAGCGTCATGAAGGTGCGTTTAGGCGAAGCGAGCTCGTTCTTGCGCCGCTTCGTGGTGGGTTTAGACCAACGGAGAGTATATTCGTTGTCCGCTCGGTAAAATTAAAAGATGATATCGTAATCGAGCATTCGTCCACCGATCGGACAAAGAATGATCTCACTTTCTTCGCGTTTCTGGTTACACGTTTGGTTAACTGTAAATTGTTAAAATTTCGTTCAGCACGTGAGAGTACAGACGAACGAATGCTCGTTTGCGCTATTCATTTCACGAAATTTTACCAGAGCTGTGAAAGAGCTAAACGCACCATTAAACGTAATTAGAGCGGAAAATCGAAGCGTAAACGAGCATTCGACGACTGTTCGTCAAATAAAAAAACGGCACGTTATGAAAGATCCTAAGAACGTTTGAAAAATCTTCATTTATTCGTCGGTTATGGTCGCCACGAGTCTAATCGAAGATCGAACTGGAAATAACTATCGAGCATTCCAGATGCCCGGTCCAATCTCTACAAACGATCGTACACAAAATTGTAAATGAGTTTACGAAGCTATCGGTCGATGGTGGTTTACAGAAAACGAGCAGTAAAACGCTGCTGCTCTCGTTCTATATTCTTGCTGGTTCGTTCTAAACGCGGCTAGAGGTGTTGCAGCGAGTCGAATCGGCTCTTGAATCGCATCGAATCGGCCGAATCGATCGATTTACGATCACCAGCGCACACCTGACCGACCATAGAGTGGCGCCGATCGAAACGCGGGTATGCACGCGCTCATTCCCGCATTATTCGTCGCGTATAAGTGGGAACGTACACACATGGGTGCAAGTTAGGTCGCACGGCTGACCCAGATATGCGCGCAGCGTCGCGTCGTCGCGCGAAGCGAAACGCGATTGAAACAGCCCGCTCTAGATTTCGCCGCCGTTTGTCGTATCATCGGCCATCGTATCGCGCGAAATATCGTCACGCGACGTCTTCTACTGGGATCCTGATCTATACAGAACTGTACGATCGATCCACTAACTATGCTAATAGACGTAGCTACGTGCAAGTTGCTACGAAGTCGCTCGACAGTACGAACTTTATGGCGTCTATTCAGGTAGTTTTGTTCTTAATGCTGTTGTCAATTGCCGCGGTTGTTCATGGTTGTATGGTTTCTGGGTAAATGGAACGGAAACGTTGGATAGATTGTGGTTGGTCGAGACGAGTTGTTTAGGTGAATCGAGTTTACGAGTTCCGAGGAAAGTGAATGCAAAAGGAAATATTTTCGTATTGGCGGATTGCGAATGTTTAGGGAAATTCAGGTTTTTGTATAATCATTATTTTATACCCTTGGAAATAGAATCGTATAAATATGAAGTAACGTGCAAGATAAATAGAGATTTGTTTCATCCTTGAAACGCTGTACACGCCTTGGATATTTTGTATATTTTCGCAGATCATGTGCAATGCGCATTCGAATTTCTCATAAACGTAGAAACATTGGCAGTGGGTAAGCAAATAAAAGGATAACTTTGATAATATGCAATCGATCATTGAATTTTTCAATCTCTCCTTATGTTTCTTTCCTGTAGCCTTCAAAATTATCACAATTATCCTGTCAAATTCTTAAATTGTATCTCATTGTTGTACGCTATTTAATGCTAATAAACCTGAAAGCCAGAGACCAAGTTGGAGAAGAGTTCAGACTCTTCGCTGTCGCGACTCAGGCATATTAAAATTTCGATATTTCTTTTATCCGCCCTTGTACTTCGATTTAAGGCAACCCCGTTGCAAATATACGAAACAGAAGGCATAGAGTTTTGTCGTATCTCCGATAAAAAGTCTGCTCTTGAAAGTAGCCGCGAAATGGTTTTAATAAACCTGAAAGCCAGAAACCCGGTTGTAGTTGAAGGAGAAGCTTCTGCTGTCGCGACTAAGCTGCATTAACATTTTTTTATCCTCCACGATATCTAAATTTAAGACGATCCTACAGATACGCAGAAGACGTAGAATTCTTTTGCCCTTGATAAAAATTCTACTCTTGTAAAATAACTGGAGAACAGTTCTAATAAACCTGAAAGCCGGAAACGTAGTCGGAGAAGAACCTAAACTCGAAACCCTTGGCTGTGGCGAATAAGGCGTCGTAACCATAACGCAGCCACGAGTTCCAGCCGTCTGGCAGACGAGGCGCACAAGCTGAGCGTATCCGGCACGAACGTGCGCATAAGTGCACACCGGAATGCCCGACGTAGCAGCGGTGCATACTTAGCGGTGCATACGCGCCGCACACGCATACACTCGGTCACGCGATCCTGTATGCGCATACACTGTCTCTCAAAAGTATACGGACGCTTGGTTGCGTTTGACAAAATGTGATGTAAAATCGTAGGAACGTAGGAGCAGCTGATTTTTATTATTTTGTCGTTGTTACGTTATGGTTGTATGTGTATAGGTGTACGCATATGTCATCTCTGAATTGGAGATATAATTTAAGAAATTGTGAAAGAACGAGTCGCAGATGTGAGACATCGTCTTAAGTTTGAGAGAATGTGACTTGAATCGCGGCTACGAGCAACCGCGCAACCATCTCGTTATTTATTCGTTGTTGATGTACGTTGTATACGTTGCAGAGTGTTTTTAAAGCGAAAAATGTCACATAGAACGGGCTTAGAAGGTTAGCTAAACGCGCCAAGTAACATCGTTTAAGTTTGATACAGGAAATATAACGTGAGTTCTAGGAAAGAGTAACTGCGACGATCGTAGTACAGGCCGCTTGGTTATGTTTGACAGAGTGTGATGTAAAATCGTAAGAACGTAGGAGCAGCTGATTTTTATTATTTTGTCGTTGTTACGTTATGGTTGTATGTGTATAGGTGTACGCATATGTCATCTCTGAATTGGAGATATAATTTAAGAAATTGTGAAAGAACGAGTCGCAGATGTGAGACATCGTCTTAAGTTTGAGAGAATGTGACTTGAATCGCGGCTACGAGCAACCGCGCAACCATCTCGTTATTTATTCGTTGTTGATGTACGTTGTATACGTTGCAGAGTGTTTTTAAAGCGAAAAATGTCACATAGAACGGGCTTAGAAGGTTAGCTAAACGCGCCAAGTAACATCGTTTAAGTTTGATACAGGAAATATAACGTGAGTTCTAGGAAAGAGTAACTGCGACGATCGTAGTACAGGCCGCTTGGTTATGTTTGACAGAGTGTGATGTAAAATCGTAGGAACGTAGGAGCAGCTGATTTTTATTATTTTGTCGTTGTTACGTTATGGTTGTATGTGTATAGGTGTACGCATATGTCGTCTATGAATTGGAGACATAATTTAAGAAATTGTGAAAGAACGAGTGGAAGATGTGAGATATCGTCTTAAGTTTGAGAGAATGTGACTTGAATCGCGGCTACGAGCAACCGCGCAACCATCTCGTTATTTATTCGTTGTTGATGTACGTTGTATACGTTGCAGAGTGTTTTTAAAGCGAAAAATGTCACATAGAACGGGCTTAGAAGGTTTGGGCTTAGAAGGTTAGTTAAACGCGCCAAGTAACATCGTTTAGGTTTGATAGAGGGAATATAACGTGAGTTCTAGAAAAGAGTAACTGCGACGATCATAGTACAGGACGCCTCTAAATTGGAGATACAATAGAGAAAGGGGTGGAGGAAATCAATTGGATATCGTAAAGTAAGGTTTTTCACTGAGAATCTGATCCACATTGTTGTTATAAAAATATTACAATGATTTTGTTATTTAATCGTTATTATTAAAGTTACGGTAGCCTTTATCTCGAGAGGCCACAATGTGAAAATTGTTAGATCGCCAATTTCTGAAACGTAACGAATTCTTCGCTCGTGAATCCCCTAATTTCTAATATCATAAATCTCACATTGATTTATTAATATTTTTCCAAATTTCTAAAGACCTTCGCTAACACGATTAACAGTCTAACTTACAATCTGTAAACCTATTTATATGCACATAGAGTTACAAATTGGTCAAACCTCTAGATATTAGGTTGTCCGAAAGGTTTCTCTCGTTTCATAAGGTGATAATAAATGAACAACAATTTCTGTTTTATATTATCTTATCAAATTAGGTGTGATCCATTTCGTTCTATTTCTATTATTATGCTCGTGTATAATTCAATAAATTAATATAAAAGAAAAAACATTGTGCGTCTATTATCTCCTTATAAAACGAAAGAAACATTTTGGACAACCTAATACTTACGAGTAACAGTGCGTGTACGCGTCAGAGACACTCTGAGTGCTGTCAGAGCTAAAGAGAAAGAGAGAGAAAGAGAGAACAGTCAGGAGCGGGTTCCGCTGGTGCGTGCGGGCATGTGCAAGCGCAAGGTCGTGTCGGGGTTGGGAATTCGGACTGCCAAGGGTTCCCACCCCTTCGTATTGCGCTAGAATTCTGACACTACTACCTGGACGACCGACTGCTGCTAAACGAAGATGGAGAACAACAGAGAAAAGAGTGGGAGGCAGATAGAGAAGGGCCACTCCGTCTCGTTTCCTTTCCGAAGCGTATCCTTCGGGAATACGTACCGGGTGAACCCACAGGATTCCATGCATCGGGTTGGTTCGCAAACCTGTTTCGCAGGGGGAATTTGTCACGTTCCCTGCTAATCCGATTTTCACGAGCCATACGTTATCATGGTAATAATTTTCGTGTAAAATTAGTAACACTGATTTTTACGCGTCTTATTTACCAATTATTGTGAAATTATCAGTGTAAATAATATTTATGATCTTTACAGTTATCCTTCTATGGTATTTGCATACTATGTGTGCGTTATCGACCAGCGATTTTAAGTTATCTTTCATCTTTTTATGTTTTCGTTTAAATCTAGCTTTGCTTAGAAAGATTAAGGTAACGCGTTGCAATGAAAGCCATTGGACGATATTCTAGAGACTTGGAAGAATATTCAAGAATTTTGGGCGATTTTAAAAAAAAAATACGGATCGCATGGATGTAAGGGACTCAGTGTGCAGTCGACACCAGTAAAAATAAGGTTGCAAACGAAGGATTATGGATTATTGCGTGAAATCGGTTTCTGCGTTGTGAAAATTTCTGTTTTATTTAAAAGTTACCGCGATATTA
Organism: Bombus impatiens; assembly: GCF_000188095.3. Classification (NCBI taxonomy): domain Eukaryota; kingdom Metazoa; phylum Arthropoda; class Insecta; order Hymenoptera; family Apidae; genus Bombus; species Bombus impatiens. The sequence goes on from NT_176944.1 coordinate 88,211, forward strand.
CGTATGTTTATATCATATATGTGTGTATAATTTTTTAAACTACGAATTTCATCAAATTTTACTTAATCAGATTAGTTATTAGAGTACTACATGATTATTAAAGTACATACGCTGCAAGCTAAGGTACCATTGAAAATTATACGAGGAACAATATAATTCGTTATGTTTCATTCAATTTTCCGATAGTTAATATTAATTCGGATCAATAATTTTAATATTGTACAATGTATAAGTATTCTCAAAACATATCTAATAAACATATTTTGTTTTAATCATTTGAAAAATATACCAATTAGATCGAAACAATCGATAGTGTCTCGACTGAGAACTGTATAAAATATTACAAATAATATAATTGTAAAGTAGTAATTATAAATTAAATTATAAACGACTGGTTTTATTACTTTTAATCCCTAACGTGTTTTTCTATTACAGTGTTCGTCGCAAAATCGTTTTCGTTTACTTCATATCGTTCCGTTTCATGACGTGCATCGTTGTTTGACGTATACTTACACGTCGTTTCGTTTATACGTCATTTCCGTTTATAACTGGCGTACGATGAACGTGTCGAGATTGTACAATACGTCATTAGATACATTTGCAAGATTATGAGTTGCGAAATGGATAGTAATAGAAGCCTAATAATAAGATTGGCTAAGCTTAATGATAAAAGAATATGAAACACGTAACATAATCAATAAAATATATTACATCGTAGCGGGGAATATAGTTTGAAAATATAATTTTTCATTAGAAACTTCGATACGTTTTTAAATCATTAGACACTGTGTATCACTATGGAATATAGTGACAAGTATTTGTCAAATTATAAATTTCAAATTATATCTTTCTATATCGATTTGTATAATTTCGCGAGAAATTAATAAAATTTGTTTCAGTTTTGTATAAAATTTTGTAAAAAGTTACGAAGAATATTTATTTCGTCTTTGAGGGAATTTTAACAATGTTCTTTCGATATTTGATTGAATCGATGATTAAAACGTTACGAATGAATTTCCGTAACCGTAAAAAATTCCCCGATGGAATTGTCAGCCAACCCTTTTTTCATCGGTAGGAAGATAATTCAGGAAGGAAGAAGAATCTTTTGATGAACAGAAATGCCGGGAAAGGATTGAAGTTCCTTTTCCAAGTGGATGAAGTACGTAGTTGGAGTGATAATTGACTGGGCGATGATGAAACTGGCTGACTCGCGATCTTCCTAGAGGTAGCTAATATTTACGTTGAACTAACAGGAAAAGGAAGTTCTTCGTGAAGTAGGAAAAAGCTTCTCTTAATGCGAAATAGCCACTCGTTCTTTCAAAATAACGGCTGAACGAGTCCTAATAGAAAATTAATAAACAAGCGATTAAGAATTCAAAATCTTTTTTCTAAATAATTTCAGAAACGGAAAGAGTAAAATTGATTAAATAAACGTAGCGATATTTCTTAGAATAATTAACAATTATGTTATTATAATTTTTCTTTCGATGATTTTTTACTAGAAAAATACTACAATAAAAAGGAAAAATACTTTTTGATTCTAAAGTTTCTTGAAAATTCTCGAAACTGATGAAAAGCGTTGCTATCGAATATGAAAAAAAAATGTTAATCGTTTTCAACCATCTAAATGTATTTTCTTTATTATACCATCGTATACCGTAAATAAATAAAAATCACGTAGAGGTTAAAGAGGACCAGTTGTGCGATAATTTCGCAACGATCACCCGTTATACAGGCAGACCGATCTGTTCGCGTAATATTATAGTTCGGTGAACAGTAATCTGGGTTACGCCCTCCGCTCGATTCATAAGAACCGCGCGTTAAAGTAGGAGAGAACGTGATTTCTCTCGTACCTTCGTTCTTTCTCCCTCCCCCTGTCGCCCTTCTCTTTTCTAGCGACACCCTTTTCCTCTCTTTTCCTTTTTCATGCTTTCTCCAAACGCTCTCTTTACTTTAACCCCTTTCCCAATCTCTGTTTCTAATACTTCAGTTCTTCTTTTCTTTTTCTGTGTTTTCCTGCTTCTCTTTTCACTTTCACCCCTCTTTTTCTTTTATCTTTTATCTGCTCTTTTAATTAGTACACTCGCAATTTTATCTCACGTTGTCTTCATCTCCAATAACCATCTTCTTTTTTTTAAGATACTGTAAATGTTGAAGTTGTGAAGTCTACAGAAAACGATTGGCATTGATATTCAAGTATGGAACTACCTACTATTGATAGTTTTACAGCTAATTATTATTTACTAGTTTTTACTAGTTCAGTTTTATCAATCTGTAAATGTGTCAGAGAAGGTGTTCACTGTTTAACCATTTAACACCGAGCAGTTGCACTGCTTTTCAAAATCACTTTCGATCAATTTCAAAAAACGCTCCTTTTCAAAATTCGTCAAACTTTGTCCCTGATTAATGCCCCTAATCTTTCTTGGTCAGGCTCCATTGACAGAACAGCGAATAATTTATAGATCGGATTAATATTCCAAATAAATCTTTGATCTGAAGATAACAAAACACCTACGTATAATATATAAATAAATTTTACATCTTTTAAATAATTTGGATTTAACGAACCAGATGTCGAACGGTTAAACAGAGAATTTACCCAATGTGTCATTTTTTCCTTCCCATTTTTCTCCTAAAATTAATATTAAAATTTCTATCGACGCTTATTATCCTGTTCTATCAAAGAACACTGTGAATACTTTCAGTGTTCCATCATATTCGTAACGTATATTTGTATCATTCTGAATAATAGAACAATTAACGTCCTAAGAGAGAATGGCGAGAAGAAAATTGAAGGAAATGGTGCAAACTTGTTGCATGCCATCCGGACGCTTCTTTCACCCTCTCGCCCTTATCTTCTCATTTCTCTTACATTTCTCCGCGGATATTTCTTGGTCTCGTCATACCAACCAGGAATTTCCAAATGGATCCTCATTTTTTAGATGGCCATTTTTCTCACGTCCATTTTCGCGCGTCTTTTTGTTCCTACGTTGCAAGATCCGGCTATGGCGAACGGCTGCTTTGCATTTATACGTCTACTTCCTCGAGAAGCGTATTTTTTATCCTACTACGTTCTATTTTGCTCTACTCTACTTTTTTCTTCTTCTTCGTAATCTCGCCGCGTTCTACTTTCTCGCGTTAATTCTGGATTTACGAGCGTTCGTGCGTCGTGTTGCAAATAGTTGCGAATATTCCGATTCTTTCATCTCGATGCAATATCGATCTTGCGAAACTTGCGATTCGCTGACTCAAGGATTATCGATAACGTTAGTTACATTTCTTTCCATACAAAATATCCGAAATTTGTACTGTTAAATAGAAGATTGAGTCAAGATTGTATAAGATATGAGATTTTTTTCATTTTCTTACCGAGAAAAACGTCATTAATTACCATTTCTAATTGATCCTTTACACCTGCACCGATAATCAAAATGGGTTAATAGGTTATTCGCTAGTAATAAATTATTAGTAAGTTAAAATCGGTTCAAATTATTGGTCTTGAGTCTTATAATTTCTTTTAAAAGATTGGCATGTTTTTGAATATATTAAATATAAATTGTAAGGATGATTAAAGAGTGATATATCGTCGAGATATTACCAGCTCGATTTATATACTATTCTACCTTTCATAAGTGATCCTATACTTTTTCTACCTATAATTACTATTATACTAATTGCTATAATTACCTCATATGTTACTAAATAAATAAACATCTTATTATAATAGGAAGATATGATTTATTTCAATAGAAATAAGTTCTTTTGCAACGTTAAATCATGCAGCACGACTTTCATGAATCACTGTATCCTCTTTCTTTTAGTTACCATTATTATTTTAATAATATGTACCTACTATTATTTTAGTAATTTGCGTATAATTACTTCGTACAATAGCAAATAGATAGATAATCATGCTGTTATACGAAGACACGATTTGTTTTAATAAACCAAGTTCTTCTGTAAGTTTAGTTTAGGTACAGAAACTATCATGAATGACCAAACGTTTTTTTTTTTTTTTTTATTATTTGCAGGGCTGAGACTCGCAGAGGACCAGAGGAGTTTATTGAATAAATCAAGGTCAAGCGAATGAAAGAGCGACGAGGAGGGCCGAGGCATCGGCCGGGATTCTGTCGTGGCGCAGAAAAATCAAATTAAACAGCCGCTTTTAAGTCGAATTAAAACGAATGCGCTTAATTAAAGCGGCCTGTGCCGCTCAACTAAAGGAGTTTTATTGACGGCGACCGAGTCTCCTTTGTCGGTACCACCGTGTACCCTTTCATTATTACGTTAAAAGATGCCCGCGACTTTTTGGTTTTGCAGCAAATAACGCTCTATTTTTCTCTCCGTTAAAGACAGCCCGGTTTTTTTCCGATTTTTCAATCCGACTTCTCTGTTTTTCAATGTTTCCTTTCTTTGTGACTTCGAGACGCGTTTCAGGATCCAGCTTCTTCGTAGCCGTATTTTTTGCTCCTTTCATTCTTACGGCTACGTGAATCGGAGATTTTTTGGAGGCGGCAGCATGGTGAAAAAGAAACGAGCGTGTGAAATTAATTTACTGTCCTTATTGCTTCTCTTTGTTAATTGGATTAGAGTGAAAAAAGCGATAGCCCTTTAACATATTTGTTGGCGTTAGTTTTATGGAAGGTCTGCGTAGTTTTATGGAAATTCATATTTTCATAGAGCCAATGAAAAATCTGGAATCTAATGGTAGGTAGGATGTTATCTCATCCGCTGAATGTTATACAAGTAGCTGCTGTATCTTCGTTATTTTCTATACTTTCACTTGTCGTGTGCATTTTCCAATTTGTCGTCTTCTATAAACGCGTAAAATTCAGCCATACGCGGCGGTTATTGAACGAGAAGCTCGTAACGAATGCGAAGAAGAAATGTTTTTACTATCGTAATGCATAAAAATCGGCGAAGCAAATGTTTAAATAAAGCAGCCAACACAACTTGTGCATTCTAGTTTTCCATATAGTACAGCGCAGTTTCCGAACGATTTATTTGAAATTCTACCTTATTTTATTACACTACCAAAGGGTTAGATGATAAAATAATTCGTTTCATCGTGGCTGTAACGATGCTCGTGGCCCATGGTTTATCGGTCAGAAAAATGTGCAGACCCGTGACAAAAGGAGTCATAACGGAACCGCGTTCGCAAGCCAAAGACGAGCACGTTAACGGTGTCTGAGGTTTCACCGCGCTAAATACACACTTTTTCCCTCTCACTCGTCGCGTTAACGTCGAACCAACCGCGGACGACGACTCTTTTTCTTTTCTCTTACTCGACGATGCTGTCCGCCGTGAAAAGAAGCAGCTACTCCATCGTAGGGATAAAGACGAGAAAGCGAAGAAAAAGCCACGGTTCTCGTTGCAGAGAAAATCGGAAGAGGATCGACGTAGAAGATGAATAGAAGGCGAGAAGCAGAGGTTCTCCCTTGAAACAGGGGGACAATCTTCCCCTGTTCATTGTGAGAATTTCTAATTGTTCGCCAATGTTCCGGATATTTATGTAAGGGAATTTTTCTCTGGGAAAATGGTACGTGGCATTATCTCTTACCATATAATGTATGGATTATCGAGAAATTATAATTTTTTTTAATAAATTTAACAGTTGAAAAGCAACACGTGAGTGTCTGGTGTTTTTATTGTAATTGGCAACTAAGTGATTGCGGATTTTGTCAATACCAAAATGTCAATACCAAAATTTGTCAATGACAAAATCCGCAATCACTTAGTTGCCAATAGAAATGAAATTATGTAAATCATTGGCGATATTATGTAACGTTATAGGTTTGATAATAATAGCATCAGTATTAGTAATATTAATAGCTGTTAATAATAGGATGATGTATTTTAACAGTATAATTGATATTAAAAGTAGGGTAAGGGGATTTTCTTTCGGCAGGGTGGATGCGACTAATTAAGAAATTTAACAGTTGAAGAGCAATGCGTGAGTGTCTGGTGTTTTTATTGTAATTGGCAACTAAGTGATTACGGATTTTGTCATTAGGTGGTATTGACAAAATCCGCAATCACTTAGTTGCCAATGGAAATGAAATTATGTAAATCATTGGCGATATTATGTAACGTTATAGGTTTGACAATAATAGCATCAGTATTAGTAATATTAATAGCTGTTGGTAATAGGATGATGTATTTTAACAGTATAATTGATACTAAAAGTAGGGTAAAGGGGTTTTTTTCGGTATGGTGGATGTGACTTTTTGTTAGAAAATTGTGTACGTATCGTGAAAAAATTACAAGTTTTCTAGGAAATTGGGTGATTTAAGCGTAACGTACAAATCTTGCTTTTAGAAATGAAATTATGTAATTATTAGTAATTGTGTAATTATTGCAGGTAATCGTGTAATTATTAGTAATTATTAGTAATTACATAATTACGCAGGTAATTACGTAATTAGTAGCGTCGTATCATTATGATATTTCAATGATGTACTATTAAAACGATGCCTGTAAGTTAAAGAAGAACTAAATATTAGGAAAAACATAAGAAGTCACTTCTCAATTTGTTCATTTCCTTTGATCTTCCACTTCTTCCTTGCTACTCCTAAAAGATACCGAAAAGTCACAAGCTTCGAACTTCGATCTTATCGAAATCCCTGAAATCAGTGAACTCTGAAAATCGATAGTTGCCGAGTGAAAAATCCTAACGGTATGTAAAAGTTACTATTATGAAAATTTCATTTCAGTTACGTATTTCAACTCTTACAGGTCTCCTTAGTTTTACAGCAAATGAAAATTATATTTCACTGCTAGAAAAGTAAAAATCCATTTTACAAATGATAGCACTAAACTGGCTTACATCGCCATAATCCTCATCTAGCCAATTATCACAAATATAAAACGGTGATAGTTTCCAAGCAACAAATGAATAACAAAAAAAAAAGAAAAAACAAAAATAAAAAGAAAAAGAAACTCTGAATCGGACATAGAACGAGCGCAAACGAGGGAAGAACAATTCTCGCGCCCTTCGTGTGCGGCAAGGTCCGTCCTGCTCGTTTCTTTCTCCTCCGGCTCCTCTTTGCTCGTTTTCTCGCGGCGTCGTCGTCGTCGTCGTCGTCCCTTCTTCCCATTCCATCGTCCTCTTTCTCTTCTCTGCCGGCCGTGATCTCACGAGATTTATTAACACGCGTCGCGCCTCGCGGGGATACGCCGCGCGTTGCGAATTACGGATGGAGCTCGGTCGCGCGCGTTCACGCGCATCACACCGCTCGCCTATATACTTACTTATGTACTTCGCCAGTATTATTTGCACACAATGCGACTTATGAAAAATATCTGTATTAAAGAACCGCGTTTTCGACGTGGACGTCTCATTGTTCAGCGTGGGACGAAGTTAAATCACAGACCAGCGAGCTTTCTTCTTCGATAATGGTTGGCAGGACGATGAGGTGGAGGGTGGGGGGATATATAGAGAATTTTTGGTAGATTCGCACATTCGTGTTAAAGCAACTTTCTTACGTTAAATTTCGTCCAGATGATGTTTTTTAATTTCTTCCTTTATTTCTCTGTGTATTTTTGAAGGCATCGATCAATGTATCATTTATGAGATTTATCAAACAGACAGACTGTCGTAACTACGGTAAAACTCTGTTTATCTGAATTTGTAGTGGAACGAACAGTTTAGGTGTAGATATAATGGAAGTTCGTATCTCGCAGGAGCTCGCTAAATTTCTCCCTGCTACCCATTATTTTTCGTTCATACAGGTAATAGGAGTTGGCGCTCGGTTAGTGGGTCAGTGAATTCAACCAGCAAAAGTTCAGTTAATCGGGCATTCACTAAAATTTCCCTCCGATAAATCCAGTTCCACTGTATTGAATAATTAGCGCGAGCTTTGGCGAGCGAAATAGGAAAATCCAATGAAAATTGCATTTAACGAGGAAGTCAATAATCGTATATCGTAACTAGACTGCGGATTTTTATGCATTTACAGGAAATTTGAAAGTGCAAAATTCCGCGGAATGCACGTGATATGAAAATGTATGTAAAATATCCAAGGCAAAATGCTTCGTGCGATACTTGGGAAAAAATTCGATCTTTTATTGGAGAATAAATAATAATAATAAGCACAGTGTAAAATTTCAGTATAAACAAAAATACAATCGTCGATGAACATTAGTCAATTGTTTCTTCGCTCGTATCTGTGCCATTTATTTAAATGAACGCAACGTTGAGTTTTCTTCACGATTAAAAAACATGGCATGCACATGGCTTTTTTTTACAGACACATTTTCCTTTTCCATGAATTTGCACTTCGTTAACGCATAAATTTTCTTCTCCTCGGAAAAACCTCGTTTCTTGGCACTCGCAGTGCCAGTTCGACGTTCCAGCGAGACAAATTTTCTATTTCTTTGAATCATTCTTCCCAAAGATAAGAATCTGCGTAAACAATCCGCAATGTAATCGTAACAGATTCTGATTTAAAATTATAGTTAGCTAGAAACGGTAAAGAAATGCTGACGATTCGCGAGTCAAGCTCGATAAATTCACGAATCATGGGAAACGACCAATTCTCAGCATCCGGTGACTTCCAATTACGTCGCATTGTGTTCGGCAATCCTCTATGTTCCCGCTTCCGTACGTCAAAGAAGCAGAGGAAAGAAGAAAAAAAAAAGGTAGGAAAGAAAAGAAAAGAGAAAGAGAAAAAAGAGTCGATCGTGGTATTAGGAGGCTGACAATGAAGAGAGGGGCCAGGCGTTGTGACTGTGTGCGTGTATGCGACTGGAAGTGGGCTAACTTTTGATGCGTTTCTAAATAAGGGTTCGACATACCTTGTGACACATGTCACTCACGCGGGAATCTGCGAATCATCCCAGGACGGGTTTAAAGACAATTCCCTGAGTTTCTCACGCGGAAGAAACTTCACTTGATCCTGTCTTCTTTTCTTTTTTCTTCCATTTTTCTCCGTTAAAAACTTGTTATTTCATTATATAGGTTGTTTCACGGTTTAACAGCCAAACTTTGTACGTGCATTTTACAGGTATAACGAAGCAAAAACGTTTACGAACACGAATATAGATCGTTTAGAGCTTTGTTAGAAAGTTACAATAAAAATATGAGATACAGGGGGAACAATGAAGAAGAAATGAAGGACGATACTTTAAGAAAAGGCAATTACGAAACGTTTCAAAATGTTCATTGTTCCTGTGATACTAATGGCGATCAAAGATTAAATTTGTTACCCTATGACGCTCATTTGGATTTCGTTTTATCCGAACGAAACGACCTAATACTCGTCTGATATATCTTTCCTTTTTAATTTTATCCAAACGTAAAGACCCGATGATCGCGGACCAAAGTATTCCTTTGGTATTCTTATGGTTGTTACTTTTAGTATAATTTTTTAACACAGCCTTCGACAAATCACCTAATTTTATATGACATTTTTCTCTTGATTATATATATTTACACCTGAACACAATAGGATCGTTAATCACGTGAAATTGCAATCATATTTTTCATGATTTAAACAAGGCGAATGTACTTTTTAATTTGTTAATTCTATATTTACATTTCTTTCGTTCGGTTTGCTTCGGTATTTTGTGAATTTATTCGTGAATTTTTAACGTATATATAAATATTTGTCAATTCAATTTATCAATTTAATAGCACAACTTTCTTACCTTAAATGTCAATACTCGACTAAAATAATAATGTGATAACGTATCATCGTTTGTAATAATGTAGTCTGCACGTAACAACCGTTAATGGCCTCAAACGAGAGGCACCTCTTGAAGTGGCGTCATAAATCCCTGCATCCCTCGCGGAACCCTCGATGGCGACAAATAAATACGCGTAAAACGGGGATACCAGTCCCTTCTAGTTGTTATACAAACATAGAGGGCGGCTGGAAAGCCGATTCATCAAGAGGAAAACGGAAGTTATCATTAGCCCCGAGTTTCCTGCCGTGAAAATGGTTCTTCTCTTAAATTTTAAGAAACGACTCGAGAACCATAAACGCTCTGATTCTGAGTAATTTCAGAACATTCAAACCATAGAGTCTTGTTGAGGTTGAGGTTGACTGATCGAAGAACGAGTGGATGAATTTGTAATAGAAAAGTGTATTGAAATAATTAAAGGTATAAGTATAAGTTTATGCTGATTCAAATCTTTACTGTCTTAGTGTTACTAGACAATGGAATGATAGGGAGCACGTTCATATGTTTATAGCAAAAGGATATTACCAAAAAAGTTAACCGTATAGCTTTGGTTAGAGGCTACAGGGAACATAAATAGAAATCTTTTTATTAATTGCTTTGTTTCTAGACCTTGCAACCTAAAACATAATGTATGTTCAAGGGTACAATAATATGCACTTCTCCTTATGTAGAATATTTCTGCGTAGTAGTAGTCACGGATATACATAAATAAAGATGTAGAGTTTTTCTTGAAGTAGTTACTTCAATAAGTCTGAACGAATACGAAAACACGTTATCCAGGATAGAATTCGACCGAATGAAAAAGAATTTTTGTACGAAGAATTAAGCTTAGTATTTAATGCAAAATATTTTTCTATAAGATATAAAGTAAAGATATTGATATATTTACGGAAAATTGAAATATGGAAGAGTATGTGAGAAGCACACAATGCCTACGAATAGATAAATAAAACATCTAAAATGAATTTGTTTGTTACAATATTTAGGTTAAGAAAAAAAAGACAAATCCATATTTCTTACGTCGTATTCGTAAAAATATAAATTTGCATAATACACGATATGACAGTCAGATATGATATAAAAGGAAAATACAGAGAAATAACAGAAGAAAACAGAGCAGTGTATCCAAAGTATATGAGATATAACAAGGATCGATAGACGATAGCGAGATTTAGCTGTAACGAGAAAAGAATTAAGAAACTCTGAGAAACTAAAAGCGAAGAAGAAGACGTTATAATGAAATACATTACGCGGACAAGGGGAAGAAACGATAGAATTGCAGAATGCAGAGAAGCTGGAAGAGAAAGGAAATTAACCAGAAGGATAATTGTGCGGAGACAAGAACAAGGAAGAAAGTAAATATAGAAAATAGTAAAAAGAAGAAGTCAGTAGGCTGAATAGGTTTCGCGAGTATATTAAGTATCCTAAGTATTGTAATTATTTTTAAAGTATTTCACTGATATATGTTTATTTACATTGATTTTGTACGCGAAATCATGTGCCAACCCACTTTTCAAGACCGAATAGGCAGAAAAATAAAGTTATCTATCTGTCTATCTATCTATAAATTTACATAAAGATATGCAATCTAAGCGTAACTAATTAACTAGAAGTATTTGATACAGAACTATAATATAATACCTACGTGATACAAAGTTTATAAAGTAAAGAAATTACAATGATGTATTGTACACTGTAATAGTATATTGAAATAGTATATTGATTTTATTAGGATCGATAGGGAGCATTGCCTCCTTTAGCGATTTCGTGAAGAACCTTTTGATCTTCCACGGAGCATCGTTGCACTTTTTTGTGTCAAGCTTGAGACCACGATCGTGCTTATCTTTTATCTTAATACACTTAAAGTAACGATATCGTGATAGATCACAATGTTTATTTAAATTTACGCTCTTGTCGTATAGAAGCTTGCAGTCTATGTATTTCTTGGTTGTTAGCCTTTGTTCAACTCGAACGTTATAATATAAAAATTATTCAGAGTTAGTCAAAGTAATTATGAATCGCAATGGATCGAAGCTTCTTATTCATTCGTTACGGAAATATTTTAAATAAAATATTCTTTAATCATTACTTGTACGTTAAAACGTAACTTTGCCTCTGTATCTGTGTTTAATGAAATTTAGTTAATTTTAAAAATTGACTTTGTTTATGAGCTACACATAGCTTCCTTTATCACGCAAAATTTTATTCAGGTTTCAAAACCTGCCTTTATACTCTACGTCAGGTCAAATTTCTTTAGTCCCTTCTTTCGAAAGAGAACGCATCGATTTATTATTTCTCCTCGCCATTATATCATAGATCAGTGACTTTCAGCCTTTCTCATCCCACGAAACTAAACCAATTATTGCTAATATTCTATCAAAATAATATATAAACTATATACTAACTAAAATAATAATATATTTTCTACATTTGGTTCGAGACAGGGCATTCACACCGGACTATCTACTATCGTTGCTTTGGCTGTTCTAATTTTTTAATTTGACAAATCTAAGAAAGAAGAGGTCAGTGCTCCTGAATAAATGCGAGATACAAGTAATTAAGCAATGCAATTAGTAATGCAAATAAATATTTTAAAAATTCTCGTGGCACCGGCACCAAACGTCTCTAAAAGAAGGATAAAAACCCTACAGGAAGTAGCAGCCTCTAGCTTGACCTTCCGATTATTATCACCAGAAGAAACAGTCATATTTCGTTCCATCCCATCGAAAACCGACAAAACCGCCGAGCGAACAGATGATATCGGTAATCTGGAACAGACCTCGCGCAATCGTCTCGCGTTTCGTTTTGCTGTCGATTTCCAAACGCCTGATAGTTTGTCGAATGATCTGGCCTTTTCCACGGAGGAATTTTAATTTTTCTACGATCGTATTTGGATCGCAAGGCATCGGGTCTAAATGTTTCAACGATTCCCGTCCTTCCGGCTCCATTATAGTCAAATCGAGAGATTTGTCCATCTCTTCGACTAGCTCAATACGTTTCTTGTCGTCTTCATCCTCCTTTATCGAACATAACCGACAGCGATCCATATTCGATCGAGTAAAAATAGACGTAGACGATGTAGATGACATACTCGCTGCATTTTTCTTATTGCCATCGTCGTCGTTACCGCTGCTAGGTTACTCGTTCCCACAATCGTCTACTTGCATATAATTCTTCTCGGTGTTTACAGACGCAGCTAGCTTCCGATTCGTTTCCAATTTCCTTTCAGTCGAATCAATTTCACGCGTTTCTTTTCTCCATTGCAGACAAAATCTTCGGAAATCGGAGTAGCGAGCTAGCAACTTCTGCATTTTTGTTTCTTCGGCGATCTTCCAGGTTTTCCAAGCAACGCTCCCAACGTTCTCCACGCACCCAATCTCTCCTTCCTCTTAGCGATCGGATGAGATTGCTCTTCACTTCGGTATCTTCTTCGGTATCCTGTGGTTCCTGCTGCGACAGCACCGGCACCAGGACCAGGGATCGTAATAATCCTATTCGAAATACTCTCATTACCAGCATCTCCGCCATTCGAGCTTGACAGCTCCGATACACTTGACCAGTGTGAATCAGTTACGATGACAGAGACAGCGGCAGCTTCTTCTGGCCAATTGCGAGTTATTACATTCATCATCATCGTATCTTCAAAGCGACGATCTCTAGACTCGAGCTGGAAGCGGCGGATTCTTCGGATCTTCTCAACGCGTTTTGCGAATCGAATCGATTGCAGTGAACCGATTCGATGCTTTTCGTGATAACGGGCGCCACTTTGGTCTCAACGATTCTACTCCTTGCGCTAACTCCACCTTCACCATCGGCAATCGAGAAAATCATCTTGCCTGTATCTTGATTCTGTGTCACTGGTAACTGCACTTCTCGAAGCGCTGATATCGGTGACTTAAGAAAGTTTATGACCCGATAAGATCGCCGGTTGCGATAACTTCTGATCCGATAAAACCATCAGTTACGCGTAGTTTGCCCGACATCGCCGTCTCCGTCATCGAAAAGGACGATTGATCCTGGTTCAATCGATAGAGGATCTAATCCAACGGTTGCATATTCGCGATTGATGCCATTGTCGAGGTTGCTCCTAACCGGTCAGGTATAGAAGAAACGATCGAAGATAAGAACGTTGCCGTGGCAATGGAATGTTAGCAGCGGCGTGGAAAAACGCTCTAATGCAATCGTTTCCGCCGTCGTTGTCGTCTCCGCGACTTTGCTCCGACACCGCGTGAACCAAAAGGTCGACAGTGTCGGTGCTTGTCTCCATCTGAAGCAGCGAAGTAGTAGCAGTGGCCGACCGATTCAAGTTCCGTAACTGCTTGATACGTAGACTGGAAACAGACATGGACTCGTCGTGACAGCTGCCGCTACCGCACTGTAGCCACTGGTGTCGTTGCTGATGTCGGTATGTTGAAGACTGTCCGCGATGTTACAGGTTTCTAACAACTTGTTCAACGTCTCGTTGAATTGTCTTTCTGTGCGAGGATTCCACTGTAGCGACTTAACGTCGACAGATTTAAACGTTTGCTTAATATCTAAAAGTGTGTAACGTTCTTTTGTACATAGGTTTACCTGTTCTTTTTACATCGTTTAGTGACTTCTCGGTGACTTTTTGGAAGATTCGAAGGTTTTTCTCCGAGTTTTTGATTTTTCTTTCTTCGTAAAGCACACTTATGATGTTTGGAACTGTTTCAATGTTAATAGAATTTATATTATGATATGAATAAAACAAGATTTAATTTTCTAAAAACCACGAATGCTCCATCTTTTAAATGGAACAAGCGTACCTTATTTACGTAGATATTTGGTATTTCTTTTAGGACACGGCCACTTGATATTATTCCAAATTTCAGTGATATCAGGGTCATCGTGATTAACTAAACGATTAACATCTCAAACATTATCCTCCTTATCTGCCATAATAATTCCTTCTTTAAGCAAAAATTTTTCAGACAGAAAATTGTAAAATCTAATTTCCTGTGATAATTCACGTTCAATCTGTCATTGTGGAGTTTGCAAATATCGATTAAAAATTCCCACGCATATTCGATTGCTCTTCTTCTTAAAATAATCAGTAAACGACCAGTTTAACCAGCATTTCAAAATATATGTGACGATATGTATCTTTATACACGTCGCGTCGTCCAAGTCATTGTGTTTCAGGGGCACGTATGAGCACATCTTTCAACCGAACATGCTGTTTTCAAATTGCTAAATTCTCCTTGTAAAATGTTTTTTCGAAATTGGCACATGCCACTGTCTGGCAAGAGTAACGTCGTATCGTTGTGTGGGACAATGCGACTGGACTTTATCAATGTGTGATTTTCACACCTGAGACATTTTATAGTCTTCGTTTCTCTGGACTAATCACTCGCGTCTCTAAGTATTTGAAAAATTCGATTTGACCAGAAAAACGCCTCGACCAATCGAAGCTTTGAAGTCGAGCTTTTTACGCAATTTAGAAAGATCAGCCGGTATATCGGCTAGATATTTACGTGCAGAAGCGATGCAGAAACATACTGTTACATTATAGTGAGTAACTAGATATTATAAAATAAATCCAACAGATCTCTGTTGTATTTTTTTTTTCCATGATCATCTTCGGTAATCATCGTCGCTCGAAGCGTGAACCAAATGGTTCTAAACGCGTAAGAGAACATTGGTTGTGCCACGTGAGCCATTATTTCGCTGGAGACGATGGTTCATTGCGTTTCACGCGCGTCACATGGGTGGCGTGGGTCACCCGGTAGATCCTCGTTCTCATGTCGATACTGTTATCGGCTACTAAAAGATAATCAGCCGACTCGATGCGTCGTACTCGAGAGTGGGCGTGCGACCGGCTGCATCGTCGCGGAATTTATTCAGCTGTCCTCAATACCGATGGAATTCAGACTTCATCGACAGAATTGCACGTCGAACGATTTCTCGTTATAAATATCATCGATGTGCCGGTAAGTTCGTTTTAGAGTTAGTTTCTTTTTCGCGTGTTTTATGAATACATAAATCTGTATGATTTTGCTGGAGGAATTGTCTGAACGAATCGAAGAGTACAGGAACGAGATGATTAATGATCCATTCGAAATTGAAATTGATATTTTAGTATCGTGCGTTACAGCATGAGGAAAGCTATCAAACTGTAGCGTGATAAAATCAAAGAACCGTAGAAGGATTAAAGACGAGAGATTTTGAATTTAAAGCTGAATGATCAAAGTCAGGTTTTTTCCTAAATGGACAAGCGATTAAAGTATCAAACGGATTTCACTTTCTTACGAAATTACGAAGTATAGAATTATCGGATAGATCTTAGGCCATTTCCAGTATAAATAACATAAATTAAACCAAATATCCACCATTCTGTTCAATAATTCTCTGCCATCGATTGGATTGTTCAATGTCATCCCTGTTTCTCAACAAAAGAAAATTCGAAAAAAAATAAAGCTTCACAAAAGCTTAAGATTTCTACCCGATAACACGATAATTTCTCACGTAGAATCTTAGGGAATTTAATTTAAGAAGAATTGTATACTTAACGAGCAATTAATGTTCTCAGAGAGCTTCAGAAATCTTAGAAAACATTTATACTTGTCGTGGACAAAAGTTAATTCTTCCATATGATCCGCTTGTTATCAACCTAACAGCAATCTCGTAAGCTTATTAAACAATTTATACTAGTTGATTGTTCGATTTGTTGGAATAAATTTCATGTTGCTCGACAGAGTTTTCGAGCTCGTTTTCCAAACATATTTCGATATGACGAAGGCGATGTTTGCGTTCTGTTAAACGTTGTCCAAGTGCGATTCGCAGTCGAGCGGACCGCCGTTTTACGTAATCGCGATTAAGCGCGTCCTTGCGGACGTATTTGTCCGGCTCGTCACGCGACACGCGCCATTGCTTCGAGAATTTTCAACGCGCGTCCCGCAGCGGCGCGCCGAGCGTAAAAAAAACCGGTTCCGGCGGCGG
>NT_176944.1:105389-174120 GCF_000188095.3 Bombus impatiens
CGGCGGCGGCTCGCCTCGAAAGTCCAAGCCACGCCGTGAAATATATCGCCGATTCGAGATTCCGGCCTTCCTCCCGTCCAGGAATATTAATTCCTCCTCTTTTATTCCCTTCTTCCGCCTGTTTCTTACCTTCCCTTTTTTTCTCCCTTTATGCGTTTCATTCCTCTCGTCACGGAAGTCGGATTATCGGGAACTTGACGATGAAAATTAATCGTTATTGACTTTGCAAGATGAAAAGTTGATCATTGTGAATGAGACAGCGAACTATCGACCTCGTCAGATGAATAATTAACGCTAGGAATATTGGAATTTCTACTTGCTTTTCTTAGAAATGTCCTGTCTCGTAGCTAAGAAAGTAGTGTACGAATTAATTTGAGGAAACGTGGCGCTGTTTTTAATATACGGACGGGTTTCCTCGATCCTTCGAAGCTGTAAAGTAGTAAACGGTAGTAGCAAAATAGTATTTTTTTCAATATTTGTTCGATTTGCACGATTAATGTTTCCGTGTGGCATTAAGTTAATCGACATATAAATTTTAATTTCTAAAATTTTTCAATTGCGTCATATATATACATTCACTTAAAAGAAACAGCAGAGAAAGAAATATTTGAGAATTAAGAATTTAGATATTTCTTTCGGAAATTGTAAACAACTTGTAGAAATTAAAAAATATCCCAATGACTTCAAGGATTCATCCAATACGTTTGAGATCGAGTAGGGTTCCCTTAGCTAACCGCTAAAAATTTCTTTTATTTTTCGTATCTTCAGCATTGTTTAATATCTATTTGCTACGTTATTCATTGGTTATTCATTGGTGAAATAACGATGTACACGAATAACTTAGTGATTACGATTACATATAACAGATATTTATTAACTTATCAAAATTTCAGAACACGAGTTCGTCAGACGTATAAAAAGTTTTCCAAGAAAGGATGATAAAGCTAAACTACGGGGAAACACTCGTAAAACACGCGTTATAATTCCAATCAGCTTCAAACACACTTTTACAAGACCTATCCGTTTCATACGTATGTATATGTATCTACATTGAAAGCTGCTTGCTTTACACGTTTTCTTCATTCGCTAAACAGATTACAGCCGAAGTTTTGATGTTTTTTCTTTCATTGTAACTTGGTACGATAACATTAAGAAAACTGACGACTATTAATTGCGATAGTGTCTGTATGGAAACCTCGTGGGTCACTAAAGTAAAGGGTGTTTGGAAATTTATGCAGGAATCTCGACCGCATTCCGTCAACATGGCGAGCGTAGAACGTGATCTAGCGAAGTTTCGTCTTGATTCTTCGATTCTTCGTATGATCGTGCTTAAACAAAATTGAGAATCTTTGTTATCTTCATTAGAACGCGTTTTCAAGGTAAATTCTTATACTTAACAGATTGGATATTTTATATTTAAATAAGTATTCTTAGGTGTAATCTCTTCGTGATACAGATTTAAAGATATATTATAGATCAACGTACGAGTAATTGGTGTACGTTTTTAGAAAATTAATTTTAGATCGACGATTCCATACGATTATTGGATTATTTTTCCGCAAGATATATCATGCGACGTTGTTCGATTTATCGTTCTGAGAGTGGCTAAATTGCATTTTTAACAGATATATTGCTTAGTTTGAGAGATAAATACTTTAAAGACCAGGTGCCTGATCTATGTGGCCAATAAAATGGAAATTTAGTTTTTACACGTTTCGCATAAACTGTGAAAACCTACGTATCTGAAAATATAAAACAGTTGTGAAGCTTTCCAGTTTTGTCGCTGTTATAAACGCATTTTCAACGTTCAACTTGCACATGTAAAATTTTCTGAAATATTTCGCACCGTAGCAACGAATAAATTCAACGCACCATTAATATTTCACGCACTGAGAGCGAACAATATTGAGCGCAACGCGCGCACTGTAACTGCAATAAATATCCATCGCGTTGTATTACCATACACGAACGACCGAATTTTTTCAGTCATAAAATAACCGGTAAAAGATCGAAACTTAGCAAAAATTAAATCTACTGTAGGACGTTGGTAACTGAAACCTCTGTGACTCGAGAGCGAAGCCCTCTAAGTCGAAATATAAATTTTCTCTATGTCGAATTATTTTCTTCACGTTTAAATGCGTTATTTTAATCGTCGAATTTAGATCAAGCTCAAACTATGCAAATCGAAGTTCGCCTTTGTAAGTTAACGTGTACCATGTCCCCCCTTTTTTGCACGAAAACTATGTACATATTGTCTTTCGTCGCGTCTTTGCTCTTGCTGCTGATCAAACTGATCGCCTTTTGTCAGTCGAGTCAAAAGCGTAATCGTTTGATTTGTTACGCGCCTCTACGTCTTTGAATATTTATAGACCGGGAAACCTAATCTATCTATGAAGCCTCTGTAAGTTGAATTTGAATACGAATAGCTTCGATAGGTCGAAAGTAATCCATAACCCGAAGATTTCAATTCTTCCCTTGAGATTCGAATTATCGAGCTTCTGTTGTATTAATTATATTATTTTCTGATATTATCACACGTAAGTCGTTCACAATTAGAATTCGAGCCGATCAATTGCAATTTTTATGGAACTATCAGTTTCAAAATATAATTGAAGAATATAAACGTTAATCGGTGTACGTAAATTTTTCTTTAAAAATCACTTACGTCATGTGAATAAATTTTCCTTGTTAAAATTTCCAGTTCACGGACCTGTTCGGTTATTATAACTTAGGGTCCTCACACGAAATGTAATAATTAACCAAGATTATCAGGAAAAGGATTAATTCATCAGAATTTTATATTCGTCTAAAATTAGAATTTCAAAAATTTGTGAAATCTATTTACAGGAATTATAGAAGTATAATAAATTGATGATATTTATGTCGACATTGCTACAGTTTCCTTATTTAAATTCTACTGACAAACTCGCGATGAATTAAATAAACAATTTCGAGAATCTAAATTAGAAAGACTGTTACAAGATTAATCAGAGCAATGATCGAAAGATGCAACGGATGTAGACGTGAAAAACGAAAGATCGCGAATATAATATCGAACGTATGAGTTCAATATATCAAACGTATGTAATTCGTCCGTATGAAATAACAATTTTTTTCCATAATTTTCTAATGATTTTTCAAAAGCATCAGAGCAGCGATCGAAAGATGCAACGGATATAGACGTGGAAAACAAAAGATCGCGAATATAATATCGAACGTATGAGTTCAATATATCAAACGTATGTAATTCGTCCGTATGAAATAACAATTTTTTCCTATAATTTTCTAATGATTTTTCAAAAGTATCAAAGCAGTAATCGAAAGATGCAACGGATATAGACGTGAAAAACGAAAGATCGCGAATATAATATCGAACGTATGAGTTCAATATATCAAACGTATGTAATTTGTCCGTATGAAATAACAATTTTTTCCCATAATTTTCTAATGATTTTTCAAAAGTATCAAAGCAGTAATCGAAAGATGCAACGGATATAGACGTGAAAAACGAAAGATCGCGAATATAATATCGAACGTATGAGTTCAATATATCAAACGTATGTAATTTGTCCGTATGAGATAACAATTTTTGTCCATAATTTTCTAATAATTTTTCACAAGTATAATACTAATAAAATTGAAATTGAGGATGCGGAACTATAATCAACAAATCGTAATAAAAATTGGAAAATTTGCGCATGAAATACTAGAAATTGTAACCAACATAAACCTTTTTACACGCTACGTATATAGCTACAAAAATTCTTCAATTTGCAGCAAACACATGAAAAATTATTGCCAATACAAGCGTGAAATCGTTCTCTTCGCACACGTATCCAACCTTCGTTTCATCGATCACGCTTCCAATTACTCGAGATTAAAAATCACATGGCAAAAAGGAAAAAAATGGATGAAATACACGGGGAGAAACGGTTTTAGGGGGATCGAGACGAAGTGAAGAAGGCGAGAAACGTCGCAGGGGGCGCGATCGATATCCCGACATCCTGGCCCACGCGTGAAATCAATGCCTGTTGGCGTCGCTGAGGGCTGGTCACCATATTGCGGCCGATGGAATCAAGGATGAACTTGGAAAAGATTCGATTATGTCTCTGTGATAGCATATATAATGCCATAAGTGACTAAGAAATTATTAGACTGCGGACATTTATGCAAACTTGTATTTTTATAAATATGATTAAAAAAAGATGGTACCTGGCTAGAAAGAAGCTTTACCTGTTAAATATTAGATATACAGTGTAGATATTCGGAAAGGTATGATGAATATCGCAGATTCTATATATTTTTGTAGATCGTGCGCGTTCTCAGTATATCTGAGACTTTAAGTTTCGTAAAAATGCAGAAAAATTCGCAGTCTAGTAATTATAATCATTTATTTGTCAACTATAGTCCAGAAATTCTATCGTTTCTCTGCAACTATGGGAACAACGCACCTCTCACTTGTATTTTGTATTTTTATAAATAATTCAAAAAATGGTACCTGGCTAGAAAGAAGCTTTACCTGTTAAATATTAGATATACAGTGTAGATATTCGGAAAGGTATGATGAATATCGCAGATTCTATATATTTTTGTAGATCGTGCGCGTTCTCAGTATATCTGAGACTTTAAGTTTCGTAAAAATGCAGAAAAATTCGCAGTCTAGTAATTATAATCATTTATTTGTCAACTATAGTCCAGAAATTCTATCGTTTCTCTGCAACTATGGGAACAACGCACCTCTCACTTGTATTTTGTATTTTTATAAATAATTCAAAAAATGGTACCTGGCTAGAAAGAAGCTTTACCTGTTAAATATTAGATATACAGTGTAGATATTCGGAAAGGTATGATGAATATCGCAGATTCTATATATTTTTGTAGATCGTGCGCGTTCTCAGTATATCTGAGACTTTAAGTTTCGTAAAAATGCAGAAAAATTCGCAGTCTAGTAATTATAATCATTTATTTGTCAACTATAGTCCAGAAATTCTATCGTTTCTTTGCAACTATGAGAACAACGCACCTCTCATTTCTTTTCAATATTTCAAAGAATCTTCATTCCAGGATAAAGAATCCTATTTATCTTCTACGATAAATTCGGATAAATGAAAATTCTGATATAGTACCATGTTAAATTCTTTTCTTTTTTTCGGATGCTTCAGCCATATTAAACGTAACAAAGTGGAGAACGGTACCTCGAAATTGCATTACACGTACAACTGCAAAAGAAACACGACCGAAAGCTTCACGCAGAGGCGCAAGTTCGTAAATTCCCGCTTTATCGTAACAAGGCGGAAAAATGAATCGATGAATCGTCGTGGGCTCACGTATTTCGTCGTATCGGCTTCCACAAATCGCCGGGCGCGTCGTTCGATTGATAAAAGCAGGAACGGTTCCCCGGGCTGGTTTATTAAGATCGCGGTACGATATTTACGGGGTGACTCAAGGCGATCGAGGAGGCGTAATCGAGGCCTCGAAGACTCGTCGAACGCGTTACTTTCCGATAAGCTGGTGAACCGTTTCACGAGGTCGTGAATCTGTGATCATCGATAACCGGCTGATACGCTGTAATTTCTTTCCAGTTCTAATAATAACACGAAGTTGGTGCAGCCGAAATGTCGTTTTTTTAACGTCTCAAATTATCATACTGATGCCACGCCTTAAATTTCATTCGATACGCAATTTGTGTAAGTCATGGTAATCATTCTTCAAGGATGAATCTATTAAGCTCGAAGAATAAATATATTTTCTTTTTATTTTTCTTCTATTTCTTTTCTGTACTTTTGTTATATTTTTCCTTTTGATAGATATTTTTTACCTTTTTTTATTGTATTTAAACGTGACAGGTAGTATTGAGAAATATTTTGGGAAAATAAGGTACAAGTGTCTGCACTATATGTTATAAACGTTTTTCCATAATAACAAAATCTTAACGAATAGAACTATACCAATTATACCTACGTGTTTTACTACCATATTTATTGTTGTTATATAGAAATAACATTTGTCTGGTATATAACAATAACATTTGTTTTATGCTAACCGATAGTTTCTGAATAAATTATTGGAATTATAATATCGAATTATTTTCAATGTTCAAATTTACCAAATTACCGCATTAATATTCTGTAATATCGATGAATAATTCTTGTCCGAATCAACAAATGAAACGATTGTTCTTCGATTATTGAAACACCGGCGTAATAAAATGAAACTAATTATCGTATTAAATAACATTTTCAAGTAAATTCACCAATTCTCTTATTCGTTCACTCGATTACATGTCGTCGATTTTCTATTTTCTACTGTTTTTAACATTCGCGTGAACAATATCTTTATCTGGATCCTCTACTTTAAAAAAATAAAAGTGCTTCCAAAGATTAATGATTTTAAATCTCGAACCGACTTTCCGAAAAATATAACTTTTATTAAATTTTTCATTTTCGTTGTGAAATTTATTTGTTAAACCATTTCTTTATTGTGGATATTTCCCCCACCCATTTATAAATGCACGAAAATCCGCAGCCTAATCATTGCATAATAACTGGCAAAAGTATTCGTACACTTGTTCGCATCTTCTATGAACACATTATCTGTACTATACTAAACATTTTGAAATGTTGTTAGTACTGTAATGACATCCAAATGTCAGGAATTTTACTGGTAATATGTTTGACGATTCTAAAAGTGTATACAAACGTTACAAGATGTTTAGTATATGTAGTACAAATATGTTTTGTAGAGATCGTAAAGATATTTGAACAGGCAATCATGCACGATATTAATAAGTCTCGGTCTGTTCAATGGAACGTCCTTAAACACCTGTAACATGCTGAAGGTGAAAATCTCTATTGTGTATACTAATATTAATTATTCGTATACTAATTTTTTATTAAATACAAGCTTGCAGTAAATGCAAAAACTCTTACACAATATTTCTACTATCGCACTCAAATTTTGCCTATATAATGATAGTAGTTGCGTCTCATTACAGTGATAGGTAATCAAATTTCAGAATATTTTAACTAACGTTACAAGTTTTTTCCACGAATCGTATTATTTATGTATGTAGGAATGTAACGTTTATTTAATCGTTTTTCGGTTTTGAAAAAATCGCTCACTTCGGACCGACACGACCGGGCCGTAAGGACTCGAAAAAATTTTGCTCCGGCTCGAGGAGACCGAAGATTTTTCTCGAAATATCTGTTTAATTAACGCACATGATAAAATAATAAAATACACACGAAAAAGTTTTCTATGACAAGTGAACAAATACTTTTCGAGCCACTGTAGATATTTTTACGTATAGATACTCATTTCCATTTTTCTTTTTTTTTTTAATTTAATTCTCCTATAAATCGAGAGTATTTAATGCCTTCACATTCTTCAACTTGTCTATCTAGTACTCTGATAAGTGACGTCGATTTGTTTCCAACCTTTCTCTTCATTACTCGCTTCCGGTTTACCAGCATTTTCCTTGATCACAGTTAATCATCGCGGGGCTCTTTCATCGTAGCCAGCACCGACGCGAAAGAGGTCTCGAAATAACGTGTCGTGACCTCGATACGCTGAACGGCCTCCAGATTCGCTGGTTGGCTCATGGCCCGATTTTCCTTCCGATATCTTTCCGCTGCACCCTCGAAAACCACCCCGTCACTGTTGTTCGTTATACGTTCGCTTGGACGATGCTCTTATTCTGAATAATTCGCGGGCTTGAATTTTGTCGATGATTTTGAGCGCTTCTTAAGACGTAGGCTGGTTGTTAGGAATTTTCCCTAGGAGTTGGGAAGGCTCCAAAATTAATTGTCAATAAAGTTTTGGCTGAAACGGTTATGAATGAACTGTGAATATTTATACATTTATGAGAAATTTAAAAATACAATAATATGCAGAATGCATATAATGCGCAAAATTATCTAAAGTAAAGTATCTATTAGAATATTTCAGAAGCGAAACAAGTGTCTATTCGGATTCTAGGATATTTCTTCAAAATATGAATTTGGCAAACTGAGTTTGCATAAATATGCTCGGTCTAATTATAAGATAAGAAATAGTTATAGTACAAAAATATGTGAATACTACTTATAGCATCCAGAGACTAAGAGGACGAAAAATCACTTGTAAATGTAAAAATTTAATACACATGCTATGACTAATGTATTAAGGAAGAGATTTATAAAGATTTTCCATGATGCGGTGGTTGACAGATCATTGCCATATTTTGTTATTTCTTATTTTTCGTTTCACCAGTTATTTGATATCTGTTCTGTTCTACTTCTAGAAGGATTCTATATAGATTTTATACCGGTTCAAAACTGTTGTTAAATTGGTTTTATACTCGTGTCGATATTACGATACTCGTTGTTTTTGATAAAACGTAATTTTTCGTTAGTAAAGGTTACGGAGAAATATATTTATTTTCAGAAACGATGCGAATATTAGTGGTATTAGTAGTAGTGAATAAACTGAATTAAATGCACTAAAAAATGCTAGCAAAATATAATTGATATACTAAATGTATTAAAGAAGAGATTAAGTAGCTCACAGAATTATTTCTTTGAATTTAAAGCTTCACGCGCCAAGTAATAGGAAAGAGTTTGCATTAAACGGAACTCTCTTCTCCAAAATCTTTTTTAAAATCAGCTGTTTTTCTATAAATGTTCAAGGAAAAATATTAAATAGGACACCTAATCCCTTTAACATCGGATTCTATGTAGTTACGAACGGTTTAATGGTTTAATTTCGCGTAGTCACGTCGCGATATGTCGGACATTAAAATCTTCTTCACAGAAAATTCGGAACAAGTGCCGGCGAAATGGATAAATGAAGCTTTCAGTGCTACAGATTTATATGCCGCCGGTGAAACATCATTAATGTGAAGTATGAGGCATGGACGTGCGTTTTTAAAACGCTGGAAAGTATTTTGTCTGCTTTATCTTTGCACCTCGCTGTTTTTAATGAAATTTTCGAATTTGGTATAAGCTATGACTTTTTAATAAATTCGTCAATATATTAGCGTACGGGTAATAAATTAAGGTTCAGGAAATTTTCTTATATGTTGTAAAATATCTGAGAGGAGCGCTAAATCGCATCGCTTTGATACTGAAAATTCTAAAAAATAATCCAAGAAATATCAAAAAGTCTAGAGAATAGTGGTTGTATGTTCAAAGTACCGAAGTTCGTGGATATTTTGTTAATGAAATATTTCCAAATATATTAAGATTGTTAAAAATTTCATTTTACCACAATTATCTCACGACACACATCAACGATAAACTACGTTACACGGTTATTGTTTTTAATTACTTCCACTTTAATTTCGTTATTTCTATTTCCAATTAAAAGTAATCTGTATACTGTGTATTGTGTATATTTTTTTACAAAATATTCAATGCAAAAAAAGGTAAAAAATGTTTCCGCCCGGGATCGAACCGGGGACCTTCCGCGTGTTAGGCGGATGTGATAACCACTACACCACGGAAACACGCTTGTGCGTCAATTTCTCAACACCGCCCTTGCGGAGAATATTAAATTTTCATTTAAAAAATTTCTTAAATCTATTTATTACTTGATCGTATATGATTCTAACCTTAATTTTAGAATTAGAAGTACATTATACTATGAAATATGGGCTGCAAATTTTTAAAGAGTGTGAGTCATGAATATCATATTAAAAATCAGATATGAACAAATAATGATAAAAATTTACTGAAATTACTTTTAATATAATAAATGAATATGAAGAAACATCGATAAAATAGTGATTTAAAGCTAAAATTTTAGGCGGCCGTGGTAAATATAGCAGACAATGATGTTGATCGTATTTTAAAATTACACTACAATCAACTGATACTTTTAGACGTTGGTACGTAGATACTAAAAAAAATAAAAAAAAATGTTTCCGCCCGGGATCGAACCGGGGACCTTCCGCGTGTTAGGCGGATGTGATAACCACTACACCACGGAAACCAGATACTGGTTGTTCACTAGAGACAGTCCAGGATTTTGCATTTATTTAAATTTATTTATCAATCATTTATTTTTCATTTTCTTTTTATAGCTAAAATTTGACGAAGTAAATATAAACACGCTTCCGATATATATAAAATAATTGTAGAAAACTACTAATCACGATCAATTAGTTCCCTAGTTCCTTTTTAGTGATTTTTTTTCTTAAATGAAGTAAAGTACGACGCTATTGTAAAATATGAGCAATGTCCTTTTTTAATGTATAGATAGATATTTATCTGAACGCATGAAATTCATAACATGCACTATTGGTTTTTATGTATAAAAGATTGATATGGATTTATGTATAAAAGATTAGATTAAAATTCTTTTTCATATACCATGAAATGATCTTTAATATCCTTTGAAACCGTATTTCTAAGCTTCCGTCAAGGAATGCAGTGTAGTATAAAATTGAATTAGAAATTCTAACGCGCTTATGGTACAGACATAACCTCCAAATTCTACAAGGATTCTGTAACTAAACTTCGTGGATATTTATGACATAAAGTAACAATTGTTCTGTAGAACTTGATTGCGTATCAAGATCATGAAATGCATACGTATTATTTTCAAAAAATCAAGCAGCTAGAACTTTAATAATTTCGCAATTCTTTCTTTCCCTTCAATTTTTCCTGTGTAATCATCTGACTGAATTCTATATGTACCAGCATGTTGAGTATATTTTTACCAAAATTTATACGCGCACATAGCGGTAGCGAATATAATACAGTTATAAAATAATTACTAAATAATATCCTTCTTTCCTTTCTTGTTTCCCAAGAATTTGACAGAGCATTGCCTCTGTACTATAAAAGTCTATGAGTGAATATAATTCACAACATCTTCTCGTCTTTTAATATTTATTTTCAATGCGTCAACTAAAAAATTATAAGCAGGGTTGTACAAGAAAATGACATACTTTTTATCAAGAAATTTAGATAACTCTAAGCAACATACGTTGTGATATACTAAATTCGTGATACTCTAACATAATCTGTCCGCTTTTTGCATGTAATTTTCCTCTTCCCACGCATTAAAACAACACCGTATAACATAATTTGGAATTATACGTAATAAATCAAATAAAACGAAAATAAATAAATAAATATACTATACTACCAGTAGTATAGTAATTCTACTACAAAGACTACTATATTTAAATTCCTAATACAACCAACAAGTTTTTACCCAATTCTTACACATAATTCTTCTTTTCACAGTTTCATTCCCACGCGTTAGGACAGTCCCATATAGCACAGTTTTCGAGTAGCTACCTGCGAATAGCGAAAGGGTTAATCGAAATCGGCGCTGGAAGGAAGCCGCGTGTCATTCGACGCACAGCAGCATCGTAAATCGAAGATCCACCCGGCGGCCGACCAATCAGCGCCGCGCACCAAATCACCGACACACACGTCGGTGGACCAGCACCGCGTCCTGTTCCTCTGATCCTTTCACGGGCCTTCTATTGTCCTTGACGACCCTCCACTCCCACGCGTTCTTCGCGCTCTCGTCCCGAAAACCTGGCGTATCCTGTCCCCACCCCATCCTCCTGCCTATCCATGGGAGCCATCGCGATCCTTCGACTCGCTGTACGAGGATCTTACCAGCGGAAGGACGAAAATCTGCCACGTCTCTGGTCTCCTGGTAAATATTGACTCGCGCTCCACCGTCTTGCTCGATTTTCCTCGTATTACGTGCTGTATGTATACGTACGTGGAAACGATACAATGGCACACGAAAATATATTGTTATAGGACAATTTTATGTATAATAACATCATGCGTGTTATGTAAAGTAATTAGGAATTTCGTTAGTATTGTAACGACTGGATCGTGGATTTTTGTGCAAATTAATATCTTTGAAAATATAATTAAAAAAGTAGAATCTCGGTAGGTAATTGTTTTAAATACCAAATATTATGAACAAAGCTATATTTTGAATGTTCTACGTATTTCTTTACATGTGCAATTTTGCACTTTCAAATTTTCTACAAATGCAGAAAGATCTATGATTAAATCAAAGTTACGTTAGTCAGATTTAAAACCAATCTGAAGTTACAAGATATTTATGACAAATATTTAGTAAAGGGTTAATAACGTGAATAGCTGTTGAAGATGACCTCATCGAATGTTGAGGCTTACTAATTGATTGTTTGAATATTTTTGCGAGCTCTGCAAAGCGTATATAAATACCTGCACTAAATATCATGTAGCTTGTATAAGTACATATTTTCAGATTACTTTCTAATTTGATCAAATCATGATAGTCAGATCTCATTACAGTACCAACGAGATTTCAAATTATTTCGTAAAACACACATAATATATACGTAAAAAGTTTGTATAAGGATTTTTCGCAGCATCTATGCTCTAAAACAGAACTTCACATCTCACAGTGTATTCAAGTTTTACCTTTTCACATTAAATTATTTCATCCCAATCATCGTTAAATAGCAGCCTGCATCATCCTTAAAAAAACCTTCTAAAGTATAAATCTTCCAATATTTTGAAACAATTCAACGCAACGCGTCTCAACCACTCAACATTAAAGGAGGCTTGAAATTTCGTATGAAGAATCAACAACTCGTGAGAATGAAAAGGGTGTAAAGGAGATAAAAAGGTTGTGTGGGGGTGATATAAGCGTCGGTGGCAAACGACTCGCAACAGTCGATAAACAGAAGAGCTCGGACCACTGTTGAAGAGCGTCGGACCACCCTCCTGGCTAGCGTGAAAGCTCCGTAAAGCCCAATGACATAAAACGTAGCAGGACTGACGGGCCAGGCCGCCTTTGGGGTTGGATCACGAGGAATTCACTGTGAAGCAGACCGCGTTATTAACCAACCACGGCGAGGCTAACTCCCGGTTACGTTATTCGACGATCGATGCCTTAGCACTATAGTGGTTAGTGACCCGAAAGTGACTCATTTTGAGTTCAGAAACTATGTAATTGGTATTCTGGGCAGGTAACTATACCGATTTAATGGTAAATTGTTTATTTCGAGTTTCTAATAGCGAATATGAATCAGAGAAGATTATTATTACTTATATATTTATTTATTTATTACCAGTGTCACTGTTTTAAATTAATTATTGATAGAAGAATTATTCGGAAGACTTACACAATTTTTGTATTGATGCTTGTTTGGAAATAGTATCTTGTAATTGCTGCAGATTGTATCTGTTTTAAAAAAAGCTGCGCAGAATTTTAATTGAAAGTCATTTACCACTTGGTGATTTAATTTAATTATCGATTTCGATGAATATTTATATAGACAAGTATTGGTTAAAATATTAAATTTCATTAGTGAGTACATTGTCTTCTGCTACTTTTCCATGAATAATTCTTCAGTTTCTCAGTCGACTTACGAACCTATCGATTCCGGACGTGGAAAGATTTTCGATCACAGGAAAGTAAAACGAATCTCGAGCCTCTCCTCAAACATTCTCAACAAAGAATGAAGAAATCATATCAACGATTCTAACATTTTCTGCTATATTTCACATGGAATTTACATTTCTTTCTATTAAATCACTTCCAATTTTTCGGACATTTAAATCATTAATTGTCTCGACTCTCCAAATAGTTTTATTTCGTTTTCACGGCAATGTTACTCCATGAAGCTATTCCATTCGGATATTTACGTGGCAGTTCGTTTTGGATGGCCGGGTGTCGAGGAAGAAAAGCCACGTCGCGCGAGAACAAAGTGGCTTCGTTAGATGCAAATCACTTTTGGAGCCGTTCCAAGTAACGGACGAGGGAGAAAAAGAGACAGAGACAGAGGAGCAACCGGGATAAAAGGCGGTATTTCCGCTCGACAAATTCGTGTGGCAACTCGCGGAGCAGAATCGTAGGATGCCGCGGACGCCTTCGATCCACGGGATCCGAAACGCTGGATCCCCGGCGTCCATTTGGAAATTGATTTCGAGGCTGTCAGCCGGCCTGGAATCCCATCGTTTCGTCGTCGACGGAATTCGACCGCTCTGGGATGCTTGAATTCGAACTCTGTCGAGTATGATACGCGAAGCTTGCCGAGCTAATCGTTCAACGTTGTATTTAACGTGATTATTTGAGAAATGGGTCAGGATTTTACGGAGATATTAAATCTTTTGAATGGTACGAAAGTACATTTAGATCATATCTTACTGTTTGTTGGTTACCATCTTCTTTTCCAATTGTATCTCCGTTGATATACGTATTAGTTTCATTATTAATTCGAAATTAATGCTACAGATATCAATCGATAGACTGCAGAAGCTTATGTATTTCTGGAGAATTTCAATGTATAGAAATCTATAGAATACACGCGATATGCAAAAATATGTAAAATACCCAAAGTAGAGAGTTTATTGTAATATCTAGTAGGTGAAACAAATTTTGATTCATTTACGCTCCATTTGATTAGTAATATTTATAAAGATATAAAATTACAACAGTTTGCAATCTGTTAATGACAATATCCTTTACTTCGATACAATTTTTTACTAAAAAGTTGTCTGAGATGGCGAAATTCTAAATTGATTTCTTTTCGAATTTTTGGACTATATAAAATATAAAATACACAGCGATCTCAAACTTTCGCTGGTCGTGTATCCTTTCAATTTTGCATTGAAGCAATGCTCTTCTTTTATAGATGCTTTTATATTTTACGACATTACTTAGACAGTTGCGTTCTAAAGACCATCACAATTACGAATGTGCAAACAAATTCGTACAAACTTGAGAAGAAAATTACTGCTTGAACGTTCAGGTTAATTCGGAAACACTGGAATTTGTGCAAGAATCAGGAAAATGACGCATATCGGCATGTTATATAATAAAAGTTGAAAGAAATGGGATACGAGTCTAGGTTTGTAAATGTTTTATCAACAAGTTACATATAACAAAAATATATACATAATACATAAATGAAGTTATTAGATAATATTATCTTATCTATAAAACAGTCGTACATGTCTAATAGAGATAATATACGACGATTTCTACAATGAGATTTTAAAATCAACAAACCTACCAAATGATAATACATTTTTAATATCTTCCTGTTTTATAATTACTGAAAATATCCAGGAACTTTTAACAAGATTATTTCTCGATTCTTTTATTCAGGTATAGACACAACTCCATAGAGTTATCATTTTCGGTGTATCATTTTAATTGTAACTTATATTCTATAGATGTATAAGTCGAGAGTTTTATAATTAAATTATCATTAGAATATCAGTGAATTATAAATTTCAAATACTTCAGAATATTCGCGTACACTTTCCGCTTCTCTTTGTTGAAAGCGGTATATGATCTAGAAAAATGGTGGAATGGCGTAGATGTTTCTACGAAAGAGTGGTTCTCGAGCAACCACGTGAATATTGAAAGACCCAAGAAGGTTGTGGCGGACTGCGGAGGCGGATCATGGAAAAAAGACGCGAGGAACAGAGAAGAGGTAACCAAGAGTCGCGACAGTGTCGTAGCATGTGGTGAAAGACTCGATAGAAATCAGCTAAGATCAAATATTCCTCCCTGGAATACTACTTAAATTGTATCAGGCACTCTTTTTATTATTTCAATGATTATTTGCGAATTTCAATATTGGAATCAATCGATCTTCTGTGAAGTCTGAACTATCTTTCAAAATATACTTCAACAGTTCTATCTGAATTAGTATCTAAGAATTTCTAATCTCTTTAAACTGTGATGAATTAATTAATTCTTGCCATTCATACAAAATATAATATAAAAGGCCACATATTGGAATAAAGAAAAACCACGAACAATGAAAACCTCAAATGCTGTGAATATTTATGTATTTATGGCAAATATAAATGTACAAAAATATACAAAACGTTCAAAATAAAGTACTCGTGTTACAATCTTTAGAAGGCGAAACAAATTTCTATTTATATTCCCTTTCCTTAATCGTGTCTATAAAACTATAAATCCTCATAAATCGATAATCTAATCATCATAATCTACCACAATAATCATCGTAATTTAAGCACTGTGATCATAACAACCATCATAATTCGCCTAAATCCACAGACCAATCATCACACATGTCAAAAATCTATATTTCAATCGTTAGTCAAAATCCCATAAACAATTATTCGTATCTCTGTTCAAAATTACAAAACCATTCAAGAGAGCTCGACAACAAGCTGATAAAGTGCGAATCGAGCACGGAAAGGCCACCGGAAGTGTTACGCCACTGGCAGAAGAGCGGCCGGCTTCAAGGAGACTCATTAAAACCGTGCACCACCGGCAGATTTTTCCCCGAGAAAATGAGAGACAGAAAGAGGAAGGGAGCAAGAGAAAACAGGCAAGGTGAAGGGTGCAGTCGGTGGACCACGAAAGATCGCCGGCAAAGGAGCCAACCCGGAACGAAAAGAGAAACCTCGATGAAACGAAGAGAGAAAGATAGAAGTTGTCGCGAATAAACCGGCTTCGGTAATCCTAGATTAAGATCAGTGACGTTCGCGACACTTTCCATCGACTTAACCACACTTCGACTAGTTTTCTCGACTGGTTGACGATGGTTCACGATTCTTTGCGATCGATGTGCTTCGCGAACGATCGTCCAGCTTCGATTATGATGAGCGTAGCTGCTCGTTAGCAGCTCGTTAGCTTCGCTTCCCACCGGAAAATCCTTAATTACTGCGATCGAAAGCGACTAGCGCTGATTCTTCTCATCTTTGGATACCGCGACCCCGTTTTAATGGCAAGATTCCGGTTTGAAGTGCCTCTTTGGGAACAATTGGTAGTATATTAAGGGAATGTATGTTCTGAAGATATCTAATTGTAAGAATTAGTTGAGATTCAGGTGTCAAATTGACATGTGACGTATGCAAATGTTGCTTTTTACGCGATGTATAATAAAAAGTTTTAGGATGACAGAAATGACTATCTTTTGTTTTATTTTAATAGGTACTTATTAATTGACGTATTGTTTATTTGAAAGCTATAAATTTTTAGCCGCTGGATAAAATTTTTATTTGTTTTGATGTCTGGCGCGGAAAGTATTTGTTACGTGATATTTAACTATGCAAGATTTCTGGTAGCATTAAAATTCAACGCAGAAACGCCAATAAAAATAAAAATACCTTGAAATCATACACACTCGAACACAATAGAAGTATTCATATATAGCGTGCTCGAGTCTAAACTGTAAATGCGAATTAGTCGTAAACTACCTGCTATATGGAAAAAATATCCAAATAGGAACAGAATGGTTTCATCAATGAATTAGTTTAAATTGGAAGAGTTGTTCATTACATGCGTATACTTGACAAACCTATTAAATAATTCATTCACACATTCCAAAACGCTCATAATAATAATTAAAATTAAAAATTCCAATATGAAAATCTCTTATACCAATATAAAATGTTACATTAACAAACAAATACCTTGTAATAACACACACTCGATCATAATAACAGCATTCACACAATCTTCAATTCACCAAATTTTCTGCGATACACAAAATTCTTCAAAATCACTATCCATCTCGTTATACAAATTTCACCGAACATATCGACTAACAGTATGCATGCAATTCGTGCTCGCGATTTTGTCACATTGAATATGATTCACGGATGTAACCTAACCTATAATTCGGAAGAGAAACGCAGGCTATTGAGCTAACGGGGGAATTTATGCGAGTTTCCCTAAGCAGAGTGCGACGAGGCCGGAGAGCAGCGGCGATCCACGACCGAAATAACCGAGATTTATTTCGCGAGGGTCCGCTAAATCCTGTTAAGCGGCGAAAGTGTAAACGCGCCTACGACTTAACAGCGTTTCGCGCGTTACCGTTCACGGTTTGCGAGACCTCGCTCGCCGCGCTGCGAGTCTCATCGATTATCGAGACTAACGAGTCCAATTAAAGTGCCCTCGTGATGCTACCAACTGATCTATTGCGTATCCTGGCTTCGTCCGTTTTATTAGAGGTGAAATAAATATGTACAAGGTGTCAGTGAACTGCTGATATTATGTAGAAGAGGATTGTTTTTCGTTTTTTTTTTTTTTTTTTCTGAACGAAGGTATTAAACGTGTATAAAAGTAATAGTTGTTATTATTTGGATTAATCTATATTTTGTTATTTCTTCATTAGGAATAAATGCAAGGTGTCTCTGAATTGCTGGTATTATTCGAAGGAAAATTCTTGTATATTTCTTTTGATTCTTCATGAAGATTTAAGGTGTAAAGAAAGGTAATTGTTTTTATTGTTTAGGTTAAACATTTTGAAGTTGAATTTGTTAAGACTAGAACAAATAATTAGCTTTTTATTTTTCTGGAAAAGGGTAATATACTATTTATATGTAAGTGTAGATATTATAACCTCACATTAATCCTCACATTAATCAAGTTACTTGATATATAATTTGATTTCAAGCTTTTATATATAAAAGAATAGGTTATGTGAGTTGAAATTGTTTGAATATAAGTAATCTGGCTTCCAGAAATAATATTAATAATGTGTATATATCTAATGAAATATGGATTGATATATATGAAGTTAGTGAACCAATTAATGGACCAATATCAGTAATCATAGAATTATACATAACATTACTTCAGCTAATAATCATTATTTCTTTCAAATTAAGAAATAATTATCATAAGAGACCACCAACTTTATTTGAAATATGAAAGGATATTTCAAGTCAATATATTAGCATACGCTTTCAAATTACTTGAAATAACTTGATTAATGAGGATAACTCTTTATTATAATTATTCATTATTTATATGTACATATTACAATGTATGTATTTATTATTTATGAAGTACAAACTTCTGATATACATATAATTAAGGATATCCTAAATAGTCGAAAAATTGAATTAATTTCTTGAATTAAAAGCTTCCAATTAAACTGTTTTTTTCACACATGTATGATGTTTCACGCGCTAATATGGCAAGTCTATTTACCCGTGTGCTTGTCGCATAGTGCAAATGCACCTTTAACCGCACGCGTTCCGCGTATGGAACTGATTTATCGATTGGTCGAAAGGCTTTGAATGCCACAGTGTTTTGCGATCGGCCCTGTAATTTCCTGCTTATTCGAACGAATAAAAGAAGACTGAATCGTAAATTCTACCGCAATTCATGAGGTTCTTTTATCACAGATGGAAAATACTACGGACGAAACATTTTATCGGTCCGTATATTGGAAGAATTGGAACTTAACGATCCCGGAAAAATAGAATTCCATTGGTGATTTCAACACAATGAATATACAAAAATACAATATGGGTAGAGCAATACAAAATATACATGAATATAGAAAATATATGAATATTCTTTTGGAATTAATTTAACATTAAAATATAATAAAATTTTATATCAAATTTCGTATATGGAAATTTTACACAAAGGTGTTTTATAGTTTTGTCATGGAATGCTTTATAATTTGTTATGGATTGAAAAAATATACAATCCTCCTTAAAATCATGTAATGTCGCAGAGAATATTATTAGAATTGTGTTATCAATTTAGCAAATATAATGAGTTTTTGGTATTAACTCAGCGTTGATTGCTTCGCACGTATCCGATATTATTTTTGCAGAATATAAGATTAGAGTGATCTGCAATTTTAGCAAATAGAATTTTTGGAAATTTAATAACAGGATATTGTTCTCTTATTAGGAAAGATTCATAGACAATCTGAGAATGTATATATATGACATATATAATACTAGAGATGCAGTTTTCTTGGACTTCTACATTTTAGACCGTAGAATTCTAGTTTTCTTAGAAAACCTGGGACAAGAAAGTTGTAGCTTTCTCAAGGCGGCCTAAGACAAGAATATTCCAGTTCTTTTTAGCAATCTTGTACTAGAAAGTTTCGACTTTCTCGGAAATCTTCTACAATTTCATATTAAACAATTCTATATTTTCGCTTTAAGCCCACGTTTCCAAAGTTTAAGCGAAATTTAAGGTATGCAAATTCAAAGTAGTTTTCAAACTGAAGTAAAAATAATCCCTTTGCTGTTAACTAATCAACTAATCTCCAAATGCAACCTATTAAAATTGAAATTACCTTCATTATACTCGACTATTGTTTTCTAATAGAATCAAACTTTAATTTTCACGTAAGGTTTCATTTAAATTCTCTGTTTTATTTATTTGTAGTCTACGTGACTGCGGTTATCTATGCAAACTCATATCTTCACGAAGGCAAATTAAGAAATCAGATGTAGATGGAAAATTGTATTACCTACTAAATATTTGATCAAGTAGATACTATATTTGACTGTATTATATATGTTTTTCCCCGATACTATACATTTTTGCATCATTAAATTTCGCGTAGGTACATAAAAATCCGCAATCTACTTGTACGTAACGTGTTTATTGTTACAAACGCTAAAAGCAGGAGAACAAAGAAACGATAACGATGCTTTCGTAGAGCGTGAAAACTGATCGAGTTGAACGCAAAAGTCGGCGAAGGGTCGTTCGTTCTCCGTTGCCCACGTGCATTCCCCATATGGGATTGATTTATCGATCGGTCGGATCCCATAATTCTATGATCGAAGGCATAATTTCGCGGCACCGCGAAGGAACGATCGCAATACTATTGAGACCATCTAACGCGTTCAATGCGTATTGTATTGTCACGTGAATGAGTGGAAATAGCTGCACTTTTTGCTCTTGTTATGCAGGATCGTTTAACGATTTTAAACGATTTTATAATAGATCCGATGCGATGTTATCGGTCTTGAATGGCGGCAGAAACGTCAAGAAGTCGGTATTCTTGCGACAAATCAATGGCTTAATACAGATCAATGTATTATTGGTGAATTGTCGATCAATAGGCATATCCACTAACGCTCAATTGGTATCGTTACATTGCAAGTAACTTACATTATTTTGCATTAAGTTATATGATTTTATATAAATATTCTACTTTCTTCCAGATATCTACAAATTGAGTTTTAATTTATATGTATGTTTCAATCCTCAAAATATGACGTATAAAAGATTTGTATAATATATTGGTGGAGAAATTATCTGTCGAAAAATTGAAGAAATTGTTCTATTTCAAAGCTTGTCTTAAATACTGCATGTGTTTTGACGTTTCAAACATACATATGTATACCTTCATTTGTGAAAATCTTGAAACAAAATTATAAATATACAAACGATGTGACAATAGAACTTTCCAATCGATCTACTAATACGATCACAAAAATATAACATATTTTGTTTAATATGAATTACAAGAACGAGAACAGTAATATTCGAAATATTTTCCACTATTTTTTATCGAATGCATACGAATAAAATATAAAAGGTACGCATCGAAAAACAGCAGGAATACCGTGACATATACCTATGAAAAAAAGCAACGAACAAAGGCATGAAAAAAGGTTCTTTCACATGGCCGTGTGTCCTGTTATCGAGGATGTACCTAACCCGTACTTTTTTCGACGTCCGTTACACGTCGCAGCGATTCACGTCGGATAAGCTTCTGAATGGCGGGACGGTGAGTCGATGAATCGATTTTCACCGGAGAGGCATCGACGTGGCCACGATGTGGCATGCGATGCGGCTCAATAATTTATTATTTGAGCAGTCGCCGGAGACGATGCTCCGAAACGATCGCGACGTAGAATTATTTCGGTCGTCGCACGATACACACGGCTCATCAACTTCCAGCTTACATACTTGCGCTGTGCTCATAAATATGCTTGCGAAAGTTTCAATCGATTTGTACTAACAACACGCAGAAAGCTAATAATCGAACGCAACGTTTACTATCTTTTATCTGGAATGAACGTGTATAAGAGAAAGCATTGATTTCATGTGCAAGATATTTTTGAACGTCAATGTGCCAACGTCCAGTCGCGTTTTTGCACCTCGATTAGATCATTTAAATTAGATTATTTATTTTAAGATATTAAAGCTTAATATAGAAAAGAAATGTTCGGATACTGAAGTACTGGGAATTTCGTTTGCTCAGGTATTCCGTGATTATTTTGAACCGAATGACAGAAATTAGTATTTCTTGCGGTACAACGATATCGTGAGTTGTATGTAGTAGGTACATTAAGGTTTAGAAAATATCAGGACGAAAAGATTTAACTGAATAGAAATTAATTGCCATAATATGGAAATTGAGGAAAGTCATGAACAACTGTTATGATATATAACTTTATGAAAGTTGAAGTGTAATAAATATTAAAGTATAATTATCAGATGACGTAATTGATGAGTCTGACCTCTGAGAGGAAGAATTAAAATGTAAAATATTGTAAAATGTGACTCTTGAAGAATTAAAAAAACCTTGATGCTTCATCATCTGCCGTAACTTCTCAGGACACAGGATTGCGCAATATGTATCGATCACTTCCCTTAACGTAACCAATCAATCCCAGCACGATGATTCAACATCAACAACGATTCGAACAACAAGCAAAAGAAGCAACGGAGAGATTAAAATAGCGTTCGCGGATAACGCGTGTCACGAGTTATTTTTAAACGCGACAGGCGCATTCTTTTCGCGGCTGGTCTATCAATAGTCGGCCCCGGTAATATCTGCTACGAACATAATAACGATATTTCAGGCTGCGACTTTGACTTTTAACGCCTCGTGAGACGAGCAAAACCAACGAAGCTCCTGTTGCGTCAGTTCATACGTGAAATTCTTTTCCTTGCACTGATCGACGATAGTTTACATTTCGATATTGTAATTCTACAAACTAGAATCCAGGTTTTAACAAATAAGGTTAAAAACTTTCTCTGCCTTTATCATAGTGTTAGAAGGTATTAAGTTTAAATTAAATTAAACTCATTTGAAACGAAGTTCTGTCAATGTCAGCGTGTGCAAATGCAAGTATGAAACTTACACTGTAATTAATAGACCGTGGATTTCTGTGCAAATTCGTATACGAAATAATATTAATATTAATTAGTACTAATAATAATAATTTCGAATATTCGAAATTCGAAAATTCATTCTAACGAGTACGTGTTCGCCTTGAATATTTTACATATTCAACATATATAACATTCTGTGCATTTTTGCATCTTCAGATTTATCACAAATACCCGAGAATTTATAATTTAATGTCAACAATGCAATTTAAACTACACACGATACACAAAAATGGAGCGAAAGTGTAATAAAGTTAGAGAAAATTGTTGAATAAATAAATAGATTGAAATTAACTTTAGTTTAGAAACAGCCTGTATCTACGTGTATGCATAATATCTAAGAAACATACAACATCTCGTTTTAGCTTAATTTAGATTATAGTACGTTATTATAATAATTCAGTCTTATTAAACGTCAATTATTGTCATTTACCTGGGACAACATACAAATTAGCTTGAACTGTTTGAAAGTTGATCGGTCGATGGTTGGAAATCAATTTCCGCTGGCATATGTAATCGAGCGATCGAGCTCGTGTACTGGCGTGTTTATTGCTAATTAATCGAGCATGCTCGACTGGAGGAGAGCCGGTCGGATTGATGCCTACGATTAACTATTCAGAAACGATGCGCTTGCTGCGTTAAGACATCGTTTCGTCTTTGCCACCGTGGGATGTAATTGACCAATATGATGTGTACACGCTATTAATATATATCGTATCTTCCGATACATAACGT
Organism: Bombus impatiens; assembly: GCF_000188095.3. Classification (NCBI taxonomy): domain Eukaryota; kingdom Metazoa; phylum Arthropoda; class Insecta; order Hymenoptera; family Apidae; genus Bombus; species Bombus impatiens. The sequence continues at coordinate 129,006 of NT_176944.1, forward strand.
GCATCCTGATTTTAAAACGAGACTTTATAGTAAAAAGACAATTGCAAATATTCGTAACAAACAATTAAACGATTTCGCGGTTACATAACGTAACCAATCACGGCAATTTAGGATAACTATGTACATCTTATGTGAGGAAATTAGTGTTGAAATTATGGGTAATATACTGTAATTTCTATTATAATATAATTTACTATATAACATAATATGTTGGTGATTTGCTATTATAAATGTGTTACTCGATTATTAATATTATATAATTGAGAGATTATTCGTTATTACAGGATATTATTATTATTATGTACATTGGTAGAAATTGCTATCCGCGTTTAAAACTACTATACATATAGGGTGTTCGTTCCATTCATTGACCGTTTACTTTCTGAATATTCTTTGATTTTCTTAATCCTTCGTACTCCGAGAATGTTTACTATACAATCGATACAATCAAAATAAAACTTCTTGAAATCAAAAGTTTTATTTTGAAAAAAAGACGTTATACAGTTTACAAATCTTGCTGATCGGATAGATAGGTATAGATATTTTACTATATATCCTAAAAATGATATTTCAAGAAATGTTAAATGACATTCCATATAAGAGGATGAAAAAGAGCAAGTAAAATATGACACTGCGACAAATAAACATTGTTATATGGTCATATCAGTCCAAGTGTGCACAGAGCTTAATATCAACAAGTGGAACAACGTCAAAGAGAATCGAATCGAAACGGGACGAACGCGACAACTATTGTACGTGCCTTTAATTTTGGCGTATTCATTGGCAGCTATTGCATTCACGTTTCTGCGAATACCTTTTTTCCCATCTGCTTTGTTAACGTATCACAAGGCCGTGGTGGGATCGTAGCCGTGTGAACAACTTTTGTAGAATAGAAGAATGAAAATGTGAAATGTGAAATTGATAAAAATATATCTTTATACAGCGATATTATTTTAACAAAAACTGCAGCGCGTGTTTGTGTTGAAAGAAAATGATTGCAGATTTCGTTTAGCGAATGCTAATAGAATAACAATCCTTCATCGACCAAAAGGGTTAAATAAGAAAGAAAGCTTTGCCACTCTATTGTTTAAACAATTCATTGAACGTTAAGCGCCGTGTCAGTCACCTGTGACTGACAGTATACTCTTCGTTCAGGCCGCGTTAGTCACTGTTGGCATACAATTAAAAACTTATATTTTCGTATAAATTGCACTAGGACACGAACCACAGACAATTAGCCGAAGAGGAAGCATTTCTAACAGAATGTAGAGTACAGATTGCGATAAATTCATAGAAGAAACATATCCGAAGATATACACGCAACCTTGCACAGATCTCTGGCCGCCAGCAGATCGATGAAATCGAATATCCCGAGCTAAACGGAAAGGAAGACAAAACAGGCTTGGCGCTTAACGTGTTAACTACGTCTATCTAATGTTTCACGAATATCAACTTATAGTACGGATGAAATCAAATGAAAATCTACGAAATTTCTAGCCAAATTCTCAATCAAATACTCCATTACACTCTTTCAAGATACATCTGTCTCTTAATGATAATGAGAGTAACGTAATAATGTGAACTATAAATGAACTTCCATCACAAAAAAGCAATGTTCCTGGATCACCTCGATGTTGAACATTAAATTTTCAAATTTAACTTTAATAGATACTCGTTAGCTCGACTACGTTTAAATTTTGCTCGAAAAACAAATTTGCTACGAAAAAGAGCGAATAAGAATGTTCTTCGCGAGTTGTCGATCAACGATTGGAACGATCTATCGTTCCAGGTGCGCGAAGGAGTTTGTCGGGCGAAAAAGGAGGTCGCGAGAGAACAGGAAGGACGGTGAGAAGGCGAAGCGACAGGAAGAGAACCTTTCCTCCCATGATACCCGCGAATTTGCATGTGAGCCGCCTTGGACCGACCGGTCGAGATATCGATTCGCAGGTGGCTAGCCGAGGGGATCGCTTACAATACGATTTATTACGGGGGACCACCTGCTTGCAGAAATCTCAATCGTGCCGACTCGATGCCGCCACAAACGGGAATGATGGAAACGCGGAGGAACCGCTTCCTACGGGATCTTCATTAGGATGTCTAGATTTTTCTTTTTAAATGGTGATTGTTCGGTTCAAATTCGGACTGGTGTTGACTTTCGTTGACTTTTTTAGATTGAAATGAAATTTGAAAGAAATTTAAGTTACAATTTGATACTAATTTGAGATCGTCTAAATTCGTCGAAAGAAATATTATTATTCGTGTTATGAAATAACGTTGTCTTTTTTTTAGATCTTTTTAGATTTTCTTAGATTGAAATGGAATTTGAGGAAAATTTCAGTTACAATTTGATACTAATTTGAGATCGTCTAAATTCGTCGGAGGAAATATTATTATTCGTATTATGAAATGTTTGTCTTAAAACATTTGAGTGTTTCATTGCAATCATCAGGCTCTATATGGTCATAATTCATTCTTCGATAATTATTATATCTAAAGGAAGTACATACTTAGCGAATGTTGTTCGTATTATGAAATGTTTATCTTAAAATATTTGTCTGTTTTATTCTATTAATTAGGCTCTGTATTGAGATATTTTATTCTTCGATAATTATTAGGTATATCCGAAGGAAGTACATATTTAGTAAAAATTATTCGTATTATGAAATATTCATCTTAAAATATTTGAATGTTCCATTCAAATTATCAGGCTCTATGTAGTAGATAATGTATATACATTATTCGATATTACATTTATGTATGTATTTATTAGTTTGTACTTCTTGGCCTCGCGGTCGAGAAATGGACTTGGCTTACATTCAATTACCTATAATATACATATAGATATCATACTTATGGTACCTATATAATCATATAGTTGAGTTAAGTCTGAGTCATGTAGACAGTTTGAAGAATTAATATCTTGACTATGAAAATAACTACCAAATTTAAGAAAAAAGAATGTTTTATAAGGTTGAAACAAGAAATCATAATATATTAATTACCATCTCCTGTATCTCTTTGAATAGATATTTAGAAACACTTAGGAGAAAAAGAACACGGTCTGGGGATAATACCTCTAAGATGAAATTTTCCAAAAACTAATTATTTACTACATCAAATCTATACTTCATTCTACACATGCGGATTACGTACGTACCACATTACCGTCGATTTAGAAAACTAATTGCAGTGACTAATTTTGGAAGGATGAAGCTGACGCAAAACGCGTGATGACAGAATCTTTCAAATTAAAGTCATGTTTGTGTTATAATCGTCCTTTTGAAAGTATTTCTTTTCAAACTAACAAATAGTATGCAAAAATTTAATTAACTTGGAAACTACCGCCGTGTAATATATAAATCAAACCTTTACCAAAGAAATCAGAATGAAAGTGAACATCTACATAACACCAGGAGAAAAGTAAGCTTTTATTCTCATACTTTGCAAGATCATTTTAAATCATTCGCATCCGCTTCCGAGTCTATGGAATTTCTGTAAAAAGTCACAAATGCATCACTCTGACCATTCTTATAATTTTATTGCCGATACGTTTAACCTGTAATCGACATAAAATAAAAAGTACCGTTACCTCTAAAAACTATGTGCCAAAATTTCAGCCAGGTCTATGAGCCAAAGTACCAAGTGTTCGTATATTTACATACAAAATCGCAGCGCCCACAAGCGTCCCACGGCTGCTTGGTCGAGAGGGTCGAAATGAATGAGAGGTGGACGCGAGAGCGTTGCGAAAGAACTAAAAAAGGAAAAAGAACAACAAAAAAGGAAAGAGAGAAAAAAAGGTAAAAAGAACCCTCGGTGGCAGCCGGTCCAGCGAGTTTTTGACCGTCTGGCGCTAACTGTTGGCCCCCGTACTACCTTCTCAGGTACTATGGTGCCGTCCCACACGTGGTCCCACTCCAACCGCATGCTCTTTCCGACAGAGAAACCCTTCCTCCTATCCTGGCCGCCCACAACTCGCTACACCACGGCTCCTGGGTGATTTATGGGACATGCCGGAAACACAAAAGGGGGAGAACGGTTTCCAGCGGAAAAGAGCCAGGCAAAGGGTGGAACTGTTTTTGCTAGCCTGCACCCAGGATGCCACGTGCCGCATGGTCAGGTGAATGGGAGAAGACCTTGTTGTTGTTAATTAGCTTAGGAGAATTTAGGGACGATTTTGATTATGCTTGATAGTGGTTGTTATGGAGGAGGGATTTGTGAGTGGTTTATAAGACGAAGTTATAAAGAAGAGTAATAGAGGAAGGTTTATGATTTTATGAGTAGATTGTACAACATAAACATATAATGACTTTAGAATGTATTTTATGTCATTTTCTTGGGAGAATTTAGGGATGATTTTGGTGATGGTTGATAGGTGGTTGTTATGGGGAAAGGTTTTGTGAATAGTTTAGCAAGTGGACTTATAAAAAGTGGTGGGAAAGGTTTAGGATTTTATAGACAGATCATATCTATATCATAAATATATAGTGACTGGAAAAGGTCTTGGTATATCATTGTATTTGTTATAGCATCTACACAGGTATTAATTAATTTGGTCCAAGCTTATTCAATTTCATGTCATTTGATAGTACTGGCATGTGACTAAAGAAATTTGATACTTCAAAAACGAAATGTAGAACTTGATAAAAAAAAGAATCTGCTTCAAGGTCAACACTTTTTATAGTCGCTAAATGCCAATTTGTATTGCGTGGACTAAAGCTTCATTCAGATAACTTAATCTACTACAATTCAATCTACTATCTGTTTTGTTATTTACATTCGAGCAAGTTAAAATTACAATCATTTTACCGGTGTAAACTTGCTAGTTGGTGTGAAATATCTTTCCAAGTTTCTACATACGCTTGTTCTCATTAGCGATGACTTTAAATCGATTGAATCCAAGTGACTAAAATTACATCTACGCTGATAGCAAACGTGTTAAGCCTCGTCTCCATTGAAAAAACATCAAGCAACTTCTTGCTGTTCCATGTTTATCGAAAACTTGCACCAATGTACAGAAATTATTTCTGTAAGTTACTGTTCGTTGGAAATGGTCTGAAACACGTAACAACAAAAAGCGACAAAAATTCCTCGTCGTCGCTTCAGTGCGAATCCAGCTACAGATTACGTTGCTTCAGTGTGAACAAAATGTTTCTATAAGCTGCTGTTTGTTGGACAATTTTTTTTTTATTTATTTAATTCGTCCAGCTGGACATTTGGTATATTTTTTTAACTTGTTGGAGATGCCGTAGAAAAGGCAACAAGCAGGTTGCTCGGTTTATTTCAATGAAGACGAGACTTCACTATTTTTCCATCTTGTGTTTACAAATAGTGGGACTCTTGAGAATTGTGTTTGCAATTGTTACGTCATTGCCATACTCCAATGTATCAGTGTAATTATCGCACAATGAGCAATTTTTGTCCGCGTTTAAGAAAAGAAAACAGTCTTGTAGTTACGGCTTTTCCTTTCCTATCCAAGCGTTGTTCTCTCAAACAAACATCACATTCATCCATGCGCCAAAGAGTTAAGTTCCGTCTTAAGTCGAAAGATTCCAATATTTCTCTTCTCGTATTCCCGTATTCCCATTAAAAGGACGAAAATCTTGCTGCAACGTTGTGCTATATTTAATCAGTCTCGATATTATCTTTCATCCTGAGCTTCCTCGATAAAACGAACGATCGTGGAACGCTGATGAGGAGGTGGAACGGCAGGAGGTAGAACGAACGGCCGTGAGGAGGTCGTTCGAGTGAGTAAATGGCACGTTAGCGTGAACTGCGGGCAATATCAGCGGCGAACGTCAGAAGGCCGGCCAACTTTTTTTCCTAGCGAACACAGACAAATCGATATCTACCCGTGCGGTGGTTTCGCGTTTTCCTGCTGCAGCAGCCTCGACCGCAGGGTCACTGACACACCGTGCCACTGTCTCCGATGGAACCGGCTGCGTTTTTAGTTTCGCCTAGCCACGATTTTCCGCTGATCAACGGAAAAGTAGATATGTAAGCATTAGGTCGTATGAATGTGCATATGTACAGGAAATGTTTCTGAAGAATATACCTTTGGTTTTCCCATCGAAACTGAGTTTGCCAATTCAAATCAGCTAGCCAAGTAAAATGTTATTGACTTTTGGTTAACAAGTTTTCTGACTATCTTTACTGTCTTTTCGTTAAATGGTATGGTACCTGTTCCAAGCGTCCAGAGGCACACGTTTCTCAAATGCCACGCTGAAAATGATTTATCCTGGTAAAGAAACATTTCATGGATTCATCTTAACGTGTCAGAAATGTTAGATTGTGAAAAACTATGAATGTTCAATTACTATAGTGAAAAAAGTGCAAAATTTTTGAAAACAATGAGTGAATTTTGCTGTTATTTAATTAACAGCAATTAACAGACGTATGTAAGCAAAATAGCTGCGAGATTTTTCCTTTAATTTACTTCTTTTTAGCTTCGATTTTTAAGAGCTGTATTTTAGACGGAAAAGATGTAGCATAATAGTTTTACGTTTAGAAGTGGTGGAAAATGATCATTACTGAGATCTATAATTCTTATAATTAAAATATTATAATTCTTATAATTATAATTAAAATAAAAATATCGAGAAACAAGAATCGATTGTGCTGTTAATTGAACATAAGAAAATGTCTTTACTTTGTATATTTTGAATAGCGTATTTCATATAGGAGAATATGACAACTTTATGTTCAAACATGATTGGTAACAGATAAAACTAAGGATTTTTCGAAAAGCGGAATCGTCTAATTTGGCTTCTTAATTTCAAAGATGTTTAATTGTGTCTGATACATGAAGAAAATATTTCCAAGGAACTTATTTTCACTTCACAAACTATTGGTTCTTCTTAAATAACTGAATGATGGAGCGTAATAAGTTCCATCTTATTTGAAACACAAACTTTCTCCGTTTCATGTCACGAACCTAACAGTCGCATTGAAGTTGGAATCTATACGTAGTATTATGAACAATCCTTAGAATTATCGTTTTCTACATCGTCAATTATCGATAATAAGTGACAAAGGTGAGATAAAATTAGAATATCTGAAGGAGTGAAAGACAAACAAACATAGATTCTTGCGACGATAGTACCTGTCCCCATTAAACTAGGATCAATCCACGAGACGCCATTCAATCCAATCGTGTACAAGGAAAGCAAGAGAAACTGGGTCAGCGCAATTTCATAAAACCTCTTCCTGCAACAGCAAACAACGCGATGTACTCGCTTTTATAACGTTGCATCGACCCACATTCCACCAGCCGCGTTTAATGCAGTTTTGGACGAACGAGCGGAACGTGTAAACTCGTGTCCATCGAACAATAAACATATTTTCTTTAAGATATTTCAACATAGATAGATATCCTTATAAAATTCCAGATTCCAGTGAAATGCCAAAAAATTAGATCGTTAGACGAATATAAGTTTGGTACGTCTAAATAAATTTGGTAAACAGTATAAGAATTAGTCAGAAGCTATGACTGATCAATTTCATAAATGGAAAAGTGAAAGAAAGGTACTTAATGAAAATATTATTTCTTTTTAAATTTGTCGTGGAATTTACCTACTTATAATGTCATAATTTCCTCGTGTATTCACGAGAGAGGTTCATATGGAAATATTAGTATTTGAAGGTCCAAAGGAGATAATCTGTAGTAATTTTGAATCACAATCAATATCCTGTATGCTGTTCGTTTAAAGTAATCGAAATGTAATTGTAAAACTTCCCGAAAACCTCTCAAAAAATCCCTTTCCAGTCTTCCCAGTATACTTTCAATGCTGCAAAAACCAACACATTTAAAAGATTGCCATCACAACTCCAACTCAATATGATCCTCGTCCTCGCAACTACACTAACCTCCACCACCTTCGCTTCGATCCAGACTCTCCAACGCCACCTCCTATTGCCGAACAACGAGACAGACTCGCGTTTCTCCTAATAATCCCAGCATCAAGGCAAAAAGAGCCGCCAAAGTGGTACTGGTTGCTCACAATAGCAAGCGTGTTACTTCCTGGCGTTCCTGTCGCCTTGCTCGAAGCGCGACCCTCTCCTCGTTTCTTCCACGCACAGCAGAGAGAGCGTGACACTCTCCTCGTCGCGACAGCACTGGCAGCACCGGTTTGGTTCCACCAAATCATCACTCCCCTCGACTCATTCTCTGTCCGCTTACCCCTTCGTTCGTCGCCTGTGAATATTCGTGATTAGGAGAACGAGAGACTGACCTTTCTCTCTCTGCTTAATATCTTCATCTTTATTGGACGTTCCAGCATACCTCCTTTCTTGTTCCTGAACAGAGAACACCTCCTTCGTCGTTTCACGTTCCTCGTTTGGCTTCTTCGGTCGTGAATGTTCGGCCTGTGTTCATCCAACTGCGAAACTCCTGTTACTTATCGGGTTTTGTTGGCTTGTCTCTTGGTTCGTTAGAGGGAGTTAAGTAGCTTCTTAGATAGCGTGGCACCCTGATACCATGGGCAGACGGACGCAGACGTGCAAGATGGCACGCCCAGCTGACGCCACGCAGACGCCGTCGTCGCCCGCTGCCGCCGTGGAAACAGGATCGCATACACGGCAATTGTTGTGGGTTGTGGAGAGTCGAGAGAGAGACTCGGCAGATCGAGTCGAGCTTTTGCTGGATTCACTGAAGCCTAGTTCATACTGACAGACAATTGTCCAATCGGCAATCGACATACGTTGTCCGCGGAAAAGCTGCGGATGTATGTACTAACACAGCTGGAAAAATAATTAGCGAGAGAGCACAATGGCTGTGAAAGTACACTATATGCTATATGCTTTTGTTTATATACGTCACATTTTTGGCTAATATGCATGCTTATCTTTATGATTGGCGTTGGACCTAGCAGAAACAACCAATCAGTCCCGCGTTTATTTCTATTGTACATTGTCTGGCAATGTCGCATCGGGCTGATAATGTCATCGACGAATAATCTACTTACTTACTTATGTAGACTATTTGTTAGTTTGAATTAGGCTTAAGTTCACCTAACGTGAATGGGAGTTTGGGTCTATTTTTGTCAATTCCTGCGACTTTTGTTCAGATTTTGAGCCTTTGGTAGGTTCGGAAGGATCGAGTTTGCAGTTGCGAGTTCGGCGTGAATATTTGTAAGAAACGTCGGAAACTTCTTGAGCGTTGTTTAACTTCTGAGACAATGACTCTTTAGTGGTTTAGTTTTCGTTACGACTTAATATTTTTGATGAGAAGAACAGAGAAGAGATTTGCGAAGATTTACTTTGATAATTCGACGAGTTTATTCGACGTGACTGGGACGTGTGACTCTAGATGTTCACAAAAAAACGTTTTAGAATTTTTAAATATCCAGTTTTTCCGTTGATGATGATTTTGCAATACTTTTATCACCTTATACTGCGATTTAGTAGTTTTCATAGTTTCGAAAGGTTCTATTCGCTGGGTCTAAAAGAACGTTAGGTTTGTTGCATCGAGGATAGGTTAAAAACATCGAGTGGATGTATAGAACGGCGTGTTATCGCTGATGATAATGACACAGTGCTGATATCGCTGATTGTTCGTTGCAGCTGAATCGTCGCGTGATTAAGGGAACGGATCAGCGCAACTGCAAAGCTGATTTGCTGGCGATTCATGTTTTGTCGGATGCGAATTCGGCCTCCATTCGTTTCTCGGTGCGATAGATATTCTTTTATCTAAAGAAATGCGTACATAAATTCCAATTATCGCTATAATTTAACTTTTACGGAGTTTCGTGTAACTTATTATCTTTCTCTTTATCTTCCTCTGTCGTTTTCGTTTAGGCGAACGAAGATAATTGTATCAGTTCATATATATACAGAATATTCGTATGCACAGAATGTTCGTATATACAGAATATTTTCAACATTTTTACACAAATTGCATAATCTATCGTAAACGAAGATAGGAGAAAATGCTATAGAAAATTTTACCGCAAACTTTATTATAGCTTTATATTACGTCGTCCGAAAAGTTTCTTTCGTTTTACAAGGAAATAATGGATGCACAATATTTTCCGTTTTATATTATTTTATCGAATTACGTATGATCCATTTTGTCCTATCAAAGTAAAGATCATAACGTTCGACAGATTAGGTTTCATGTTTGTATAAAGATTCATCGTTGTAAAAGACATGTCTGCAAAAGAAAGACAATTTCTGGACAACCTGATATTTTAGTTATTTTTTAGCTATTCACATCTTTACTATACAGCTGTAAACAAATATTGAACGCAGAACGAAACACAGACTTGGCGAAGGATTTGCATCGTAGAATACGAAAAGTCGATCGTATTTATTTTATGCGTATAAAAATTCTGGAAGTGAACCCTATTTCCACTTATAGATCGCTGTTCCGCATTTTGATCGGTAATATTACAAACGCTCTTTATATTTCAGCATTTAGGTAACAGCACTTAACTTCGAACACTGCAGATTCAGGAAGTAAATGTTTTAAATTACACTGGTTCTTGTAAGGTTGCTTATCGTGTAACATATCAATTAACCATAAGCGTACGACGAATATATTAAGCTGCTACGCGTTGCACAGCATCAGGCCTTTCCAGTGATTAATTATATACAAATTTTAAGGACACTGCCTAACACTGTAGAATTTTTGTCGAATGAGCGGAGAAATTGATGGGGAATGTTGCGTGTTCGAGGAAATTTTACGACGAAAACGTTGTCGAAAAGTTGCGTACAGGTGCTGTAATACCGGTGATTCCGCGGTAATTCGACTTTTCGATGAAAGGTGGATGCGATGGTGCGCTCGGTGAAAGGCAAATTGAGGAAGTGTCGACGAGGTGTGCTTCGAATGAAACGGACAGGATGGTGAGATTGTATAACAGACATTTTCGACGAGACGAATTTCGGGGAAGATTGTCTCGACGACAGGCTATGATTGGAAAGATGATCCGATGGCTTGAAGACTTCAATTTCCAGAGCCTGTAAAACTGATGAGGCAAGATGATTTTAAACAGAAGAGTTTTATTTCATAAGGAAATACTTTCCATAATCGCATGTTATTATTTTCATGTCGTATTATTCAATTACACAAAATTGTAGGTTTTAATTTTCCATTTACTTTTATCAATGAGTTCATTCCTTCTTTTTACGAAAATGTATCTAGTCGCATGTTCAAATTAAATTCTATTCATCTATGAAATAAACCGAGTCTACGAATGTTGTCAATTTTTTCTCTCGAATTCAGAAAGATAGGGCATTTATCAAATTTCCAAATTACATTTCTAATTTAGTCGGCAATAATTAACTGAGAAAGGTGATTGATCCTAATAAACCACGAGATTATTAAACTGAATATACAAACAAGTGTTCAAACAGTAAAACATACAACTTACACTATATCGAGCATCCAGATATTATCTTGGAAAAATTCACCTAGTTATTGAATGAATTTCCTAGGAAAAGGAAAATGGTACCTGCACAATTTCGAAGGATATCGTACCACAATTTTTCAAACCGAATTCTCCTAATCATTGACAACTCAAACCATGAATGTAATTTAAAAAATCTGTAGAATCTACGTCAGATCATGTAGCTTTTTAACATATTGTTGACGGTAAACTGTGAAATTGATCGGGTCTCAGTCTTCCCACATTTCTGCAAAATGTGTATTCCTATTCATAAATCTGCGAGACTTGTCTACTTCAATTAGAATAATTATTAGAATTACATACTTTTGGCATTGCGTAATTTCAATATTTGATGTTAATATCAACTTTATTTCACAATACAGATTACTTCATAGTATAAAATCGCGCACGTTATAATTCGCCTGAGTAACTTAAACAATAAAATGACGAACAAAACGATGAGATATCAATACGGAAAATCGTACCTGCATACATTCTATCGTCATTTTACCGAAAACAACCAAGTATCCGATGACCTACGGATAGAGTGTACATGAGATATGTATGAAAACAATGTAAATATGTTTGTCGGGGTATAAATATATTACAAACGTTTTACCCTTAATTTTCGCGATGGACAATGGACACAACAACAATGCAATCACACAATAATGCTCGGTCATTCTCAACGTTGGAAGAATAAAAAGCGGAGAGTCTTGTTTGACGTGAAAAATATTAAGCACCCACATCTTATTTCTAAAACGATCTTACCAAAACCACCCATTGAAACGTCATCAACGAGCCAAGCCCCAGAACCACAGAACCTACATCGACTACCCACATCGTATCCCCGAAACGAACCGCGCCAACAATCAATGAATCTCCCCCAAAAAGTCTCCCATCTCGGACGAACCACCCTTTACTGCTCCCTTCATCAACCCCCTACAACGATCGTCTCGCGATCTCGCGACGAAGAGTGATCAAAGGGAGGCAAGGTTTGGGTCATTAATCATCCGCGGACAGTGAAGCGAGCAATAGAGGGCCGGCCGAAAATGGCGGTCGACACGCATCGAATTGCTGAAACTGCGTTCTGGCTGCCTCCCCGATTGGCCGATTCGCCCTTGGCTCTCGCAGGGGTCGAACATCGTCCGTTTCCTCAAAAAGCGTCGCCATCCTGCGGCGAGCTTTCGAAGCTCGGCTGGATGCTTTGCACGCACGCGTTCCGCGCAAATCAGATCGCGCGCGCGACCAGCCACCCCTTTTCGAACACGTTCACCCTTGGATCATGCGTTCAAGTTAGGTTAGGTTCTCTGGAAGCATTGCGATACAGGGTTGGTACAGCAGTGATCGTTTAACCCTTTCACCCCTTGATTTTGCGTTACTTGTTATTGTTTGTATTTATCGTATGTTTACATATAGTTACAATTATATCGTATTTTCACAGGTAAAGCGCGCATGCGCATGGAATTTTATATTCTTCGTGAACATAGCTAGATAGGATTTTGAATTATTCGAATATCTTGATAATTTGACTATTGAGTTATCGGTGGAACACGGTCGACGTGGATTCGTTGGAATTTAACACTGCCGCTTTAGTTTTAGTCGAGAAAGAGGCTTTTAACTTTTCGAGAAAATTACACACGCGAATACGATTAGAGCGATAGAACCTAAGTAGACATTCGATTCTCTTATCAAATATTGTAACGAGTATGTTATATTTCAAATATTTTATATGTGCTCACCTACTATGTGTATTTTCATATTCTTCAATTTCCTATAAATTGATGAACATCCGTAGCCTGATCTTTTTTTTTGGTATCAGTAAGCATTTGAAACGAAAAATATGATTATCGTATATGATCGAAACGATAAACGTTCGAGCGATAGAAAAATACGATTCGAAACGGATCGGAGATGATCCAGGGGATGAAATTATTGTAATTTTGGAAATGTGGAGCTGCGATTTTATCGACAGGGAGAAATTATTCGAGGGGGTTGAAGTAAATCTCGCGGTGGAAAGCGAGGGCTCTGCTTGCGAACACGAGAAGGGGTGGTTTTGACGAAAGGTTAGGTTGGTTTGAATTGTTGCTATAGGGTGGCTGCGAGAAGTTACAGTATAGGATGTTAAAAGATGGGGTGTCTTGTGATGCGTGTAAAAGAAGTTGAGAGAATTGGCTTCGAAGGGTGAATACTACGATATTGTAATGGTGAGGTAATTTGGTTGTCGAGGAATTTAATGCGTCGAAGGATGAAAAGATTTGAGAAAGAATTTGGGGATAAGACTGAGATTCGGTTTCATATAGTTTCAATTTGAAATTTGAAAGGTTAAATTACGAATTTCGTTATTTGAATTTAAATTGTGAATTTTGCAGTCTAAATTTGGATTTAAAAATTTGAATTGCGAATTTGACAGTCTGAATTTGAATTAATAGATTTGAATTGTGAATTTGACTATTTGAATTTAAACTGAGAATTTGACAGTCTAAGCTTGAATTTAAAAATTTGAATTGCGAATTTGACAGTCTGAATTTGAATTAATAGATTTGAATTGTGAATTTGACTATTTGAATTTAAACTGAGAATTTTGCAGTCTAAATTTGGATTTAAAAATTTGAATTGCGAATTTGACAGTTTGAATTTGAATTAATAAATTTGAATTGTGATTTCGACTATTTGAATTTAAATTGAGGATTTGGCAGTCTAAGTTTAAATTTAAAAATTTGAATTGTGAATTTGCCTATCTTCACTTTAATTGTGAATTTGACAGTCTGAATTTGAATTAAAAGATTTGAATTGTGAATTTGACTATTTGAATTTAAATTGTGAATTTGGCACTCTAAGTTTGAATTTAAAATTTGAGTTATGGCTTTCAAAATCCTTGTTCGATCTCGGATCTGTGAGTTTCTAATTTGCATTTTAAGAAATCCGGGTGCAAAATTAGCAAGGTTAATAAATGTTTTATTTGTTTGCTCATTAAAAGAATATATATACATAGGTAGTATATACAATATGCATGATTTGTTTCAATTATACCTAAATTCACTTTCACTCTTCATTCAATCATTACTCTTTTCATCATCACCTGAAACTCAAAATCATTCCATACGAGATTATATTATCTTAACCAATTCTTAAATAAATAACTATTATTTGATAATATAACGTTTCATCGTTAAATATGTTATAATCCTCAGACCCACCTAGCTCATATCAGGAATTAATCCTTTCACGCATGTATGTTCCATTACACTTATACCGCCATCGTAACATACGCTGATAAAACAACTCATAAGTAAACGTAATTTCTCTTCGCTTACAATTCATCCTAAAGTCTTTCAACAGTCTATCTGCATAAAACTTGGTCGTGCAATCGCCGAAAGCAATCTCCAGCACGCCGAGCGTACTTCCGTCGTCTCAAACGGCGCTCTTCCCCCCACTTCCGGTATCCGTTCGTAGAAACTTCTCTCGTATGGATTCGATCGTCATTTCCATATCAGCCACGACGATCGATCGTAAACACGTGGTACAACCCTCTTGGTCCTCGGGGTGCGTTTCACACACTGGGTGGTCGAAAAGTCACGCAATCCGTATCCTAATAGTCGTTTCAATACAGTTTGCGCGACATTTCAACCACCCGGTATCGTATGCAGAGAATCCTCGTTGTTTCTTCAGTTTCCTCACATCCTTACCAATTAATCGTGTGTTTTGAAGCTTCTTCGACTGGAACTTTGCGCTTGTACAATCGAGTACACCAAACATTTACATGTAAATCTGTTGATGCGATTTATATTTCCTGCAAGGTTACGTTGATGGTTTGTTTAGACGATAGATGAGAGAATCTTTCTCTTGTAATCGTATTCAAAACATTTGTGGCTTTTTCATTTTGCCAGTGAACTTTCTCGATTTTCAAATATCTCAAGATATTTATCGTTAACTATGCTTAACCTGGTTAGAACTGGTTTCATGTAAAAAATAAAATTCAACACTAAGACTATCGATTTAGATGTTGTATATGTTAATCGGTGTAATTCAAATGATATTAATTAAGTAAATAAATCTATATACTTATGTCCGTGTCTAGATTAGAGGCAATATTAATTTTTGCAAAAACAACTGTATGTCCCAGCAGTGAGAAAAGAAAATTTGAAATCAGTCATTCTGAAGGATTTGATAGGTCCACTGTTAAATAAACAGTTTCCTACATTGATATCTAACAATTTTCAAATACGTATCTACTTTCTAACTAACTAATTTCCGAATAAAAGTGATAAAAGTAAAGGGAAGTGAAAACGAGAGTAAAGAATACGATTAAGAAAAAGAATCGTTAATTCTGAAAGTAGGCTTGGAATAAATGCCAGGGAATAAATTATGCGGTAATTTTCTGAATCAGAATCCGGAGTTTGGTCAATCGTTAGCGCGAGCTTTCATTCATAAAATTCTCGAACATTCTGCGCAAGTTCGACCGACATACAGCGGACTCTCTTTCAACCGAGGGTGGCTTGTCCGCGTTGCATATTTAGGCTCTTTCCCTTTCACTGGATCATTTCCCGTCCTTTATGAAGCAAACTACTTTTGAATAATGTATAATCGTTTTACGATGAATTATCCACTTCTATTACATCTACGTCTAACTCTTCGAATCCATTCTTAATCAGCACATCAAATGTTTACTCACAGTTTAAATCACGCTATTTTACAATTAACTTTCTCGATGTTGATGTTCGAAGTTTCAAATTTAATTCTTGCAATCTATCTTTCATTAAGTCATCTGAATCCTTTCAAAAATCTATCACATTCGATCGCACTATTTTCTAATCAATTCCTCGAATTTTATTTTCATCTTTTTATATTTTTATTATTACGAATATTGAAAGTTTGTTCGAACTACTACATAGACAGTGAAATACGTAGCACCATTCATCGATTGTTTCAACTTTTCCTGGCAACCTTCGCCGACTTGCCGTTACGTGTATTTCGTGGTTGTTAGGAATTCTGACGCCAAACGAAAGGTTTAATCGATTGTGCGGACGAGACGTTTCACCGACGTAGCAGGCGTATTAAATAATTGCGTATTAAGTCATTCGTTTAACCTCCTGGCACAATGTAACACCATTGTTCATCGGCCATTCTTACGAGACTTCTATAACGATAACATCTGTACAAATTCGCTTACTATTATCCACGTCACTTGTACGATTCTCGAACGACTATCACAAGACAAATACAAGAAAGAAAAAACTAACAATACAAGATACAAAGACACTTTTTTATCTTAAGATAAGAGTAGAACACAATTTCTATCGTATGACGAACGATCCTTTCGTAAAATCGTTGCCACGTCTCTGGCACCCTTCCACTAACCCCATTCCACCCTTCGATCCTGCCAGGCTGCCAAACAGCAGTTCACTCACGCCATTATCAAACCGCCAAACTCGATTCACAAAGCCGGACCACCGTAACCAATCACTAAATCCAATGTGGACAATTCCAAATGCAACGATCATCTTGACTCGTCAGCGACCAACAAACTGCCAAATTGCCTAAATTCACCGTTGTTCTCACTGTTCCTTGGAACAAAGAGAAAGGAAGGCAGAGAAAGTTGGTCGAAGGGATACGTCGAAGCGAACACAGCCACAGCTCGCGAAAATTCCGAACGAAAACGAAAGCAGAACGTACGAACAGCCCCTTCCACCCCCGCGAGAGAGGTGCACGCAGCACGACCGTTCCATCTCCCGTAGACCGGCCGAACGCACCACAGATTCCCGGCACCACCGTCGACCACCCCCTTCCTTCTCCGCCCTCATCCCCAACACACCATCTTCCATCCCTCTTCTGTTCGAAATACTAGCAAACAGCTTTGTGCGTGCACGCAAAACCAGCGTACCCGATGGTTATGCCCATGGTGAGCCACCACGTGCGCGCACGCGTCCCCGCTGACGCAACACGTACGCTGACGTAACGAGAAACCGACAGAACCGAGGACGTTTTATCGAGTGGAGGTTAGGACGACGGCCGGTTGCGCTTGCGTGCGCCCTCCTTTCCTTCCGATACACGCTTTCCGTGCACACCGGGCGAGACCGCGTCAGACTTTTCCCCGGTCGCGAGCCAAACGCGTATCATTCGTGTATTTCGGCTTTTCCTTTTGCTCTCTGTCTGTCTGTCTGTCTCTGTCTTTCAAAAGTTCTCCTGGAGCAACGATCGTCCGATAACACTGAACCCACGGATCGTCGGTAGATACGGCCGGTTGTGAACGATAGCGACGTCGAGGACACTGTGAAAGGAACCGTGTCAGTCGGTGCACCCTGTGCGTCACGTGACGACCGAGACCGCGACCTATCGCAAGCAGAGGAGCAGAGACTTGGAGGCTGTACGCGGCACGACGCCGCTCTCCACGCCGCTTGCAGGGGTTTTCGTGGGTGGAGCGTGTGATCGATAGCGCACCAAACGGACTAAGGGGGTCGTCGCCAAGGTGAGAAACGCTGCAGATACACCATGAACAGGATGAACCACCTGCGAGCCGAGACACACACCCGCGCACGGGGTTTGGCGCATGGGGTTCGACAGACTGCAACGATGATCGTTCGGGGATGCGCGTTGCTATGCTTTCGAACGGGGGTACAACGTGGATTCGATGGGGCGGTGGTGGGGGGCAGATGTGGATTTTTCTCAAATTACAATCGCGTGAATCGGCGAATGGATTGGAGGAAAGTGATGCAAACGGGGATGAATGTTGATGTTTTTGAGGCTGGTTCGGTATGTGGGTCAGCGGTCGACGCCTCGGGCGCTGCCTGGTTCAATCTTTCGAAGGGTGGAGGGTGCTTGGGGCGCTTCGAGAGCCGACGTGGATGAAAATGGAATTAAATGAATTTTTTCTACTCTTTTCGAGGTTGCCCTTTGGTTTTGTTGGAACGTGGGTAATGCCAGGTATTTTAACCCTACCGCTTTCCTCGGATTTATATAGGTTAATGAAGGTATTCGAACACTTGCTGATACTTTTTATGAATACACCGAGTAGAATTAAAATTTCATTGGCACTGAAACGAGACGCGAGTACTATGATAAAGATTGATAAGAAGATTTGGTTAGCTAATAAGACATCGGTAAAGTGTGAAGTAACTCTGGAAATGTAGTATATAGAAATTACGAGTACAAGTATACCTGTGTTCTGGATAGATCGGAAAACTACTTCAGTAGTCAATTATCCAGTATAATGATAGATCTCGATATAATCAATCGTTATATGTTGTATACCGATTTTCTTTTTATTAAATATACGTTTGCAGTAAATATCCTGTAATTTCTATATGTCTCAGATTGGTTTCAAATTTTATTATCGTTATTGGTACGCGCGATTTTTCGTTTCAATTGTTGATGGTCGTTTTAAAACCTGACAAGTCCTTGAAACTAAAGCGAGATTGAAACATAAAAGATTCACACACCGCAGCAGGGTTAAGTTGTTGAAGGTGAGATCGAGTGGATTGAAAGTTCGCGTCGCGATACGAGTTGGTAGAAAAAACTTTTATCAAGTCGAATGCTTGAAGTGGTGTATTCAGAAGTTCAAGTATTGTTACGTACCTATATTTCTCCTCTTTTGTCCTCTATTCTCTTTATTTCTTCTACGTTCTTTCCCCTGGATTTAATCAATATTTCTCTCTAGAAACCGGCTGACAGGTTTTTACTTGCGAAGCATTCAAAACTTCAATCCGCATATAGATTGCACTAACTTTTTCAAAATATCACTATTTTTATTTGTTCTCTAAACAAAGAACAATTTGCATTAGAGTTAATCTCGATTTAATTACTTCGAAATCATAGTTAAACATAGTCGATAGAATTTCGTGAAGTAAATCGACGTAAGATTTGAATGTTTCTAAAAATTGCGTTAGATCATCGACTTTAACGTTGAAATTTCCAACGTTCTTGGAATCAATTTGCAACCAAAAATGTCGAATCTCGAATCTATACTTAGTCGTGAATTTTTCACGCAAATAGTCATCGAAACCTGACCTTGATATTAGAAGTTAAGTCGCATCCGGAGTTTCAAGATGGAGGTCGGTCTAACCTTTCGGCGTGGCATTTAATCGATATCGAACCGTGGTTTCAAAGTCGTGGCCTGTGCATTCCTATCTACTAAATAACCAACGCGACGCCACGGCTCAACTCGAAACAAACTTTCCTATCAATTTTCTCTAGAATCAACGATGAGAACCGCGAGATATTATGCTACTCGCTTGTAGCCTACGCTCATTCATTTACGTATTAACGTGTCTATTTCCTAAGAACGTGCGATAAGTCACATATCGTTCGATCGGCCAGTGGATAATCCTGTATTATGCGGTGTAATTTAGACGAGAAACGGCTGAACATTTGTTTCTACGATGCTTTTCAAAATAATCTAATTTTCCCTCTTTTGAGGTCTAAATTGAGCGTATCAAGTGTTTTATTGCAAACCAACCGGAAGAACAGAAAGTTTTATATTTTTCAATTCGAAAAGCTGTAATCGAGAGACTGCGGATGTTTATGCAAATTCGTATCTTTAAAAAATACGTATATGAACGTAAATATGATGTAAATTAACGACATATGCAATCATTACGATCTGAAGTAAATTTGAAAATAATTATACAGAAAGCTGTAAGACTCTGCAAGGATTTAGAGTTGTATCAAAATTACCAAAAACATTTACGGTAGAATTTAGTGATAATTTCGCATACCAAGTTTTCCAAAGTAACCAGGATGATATTTGATAGTAAATATTAGAAAGAAACGTAACTAACGTTGTTTCTTCTGGACTTGTTTCTTCTGGAAAATATTCGAACGACCACTTTACTTTGGATATTTTTTATATCGATCGTAACGCGTTCATTCCGTAAACCTTGGCGCCTTAAGATCTGTCATAAACGTAAAAATCCGCAGTCTGGAAATCGATTGCAATTTTCCCTCTTTTAGGCAAATAAATTCTTGATCGTAAAAAATTAAATCGTTGGAAAAATTGTGGCTATTTATCACAAAAGAGGACTTGAATGTCGCAATAAGTCGGTTACATTGGAAATGTCGTTCACCTTTGCATAAGAGATCGCGAATTACGTTTTTGACCCAGTTCCACGATGCAGAGAAACGTCCGTCAGGGACAACAATTGCAGAAACGCGTGGAGAAAATAACCGCGACGAAACTGGTATACCGGTTACTACGTGTAATTACGACTGGTTCAGAAATTAAACGTAACGCGTTAACATTTTGCCGATTTCTACGTTTGCGATTATCGCGTCGATCGTAAAAATATCTAAAATTATCATGCATGATAACTGATAACCACCTGATTGATAAATCAAGTTTCGAACTTTCTTCCGTAGAAAATTCATCGAGTTTACGCACTTGTGTTTTATTTATTTATTTATTTTTTAATAATATGCATAATACGTGGATAGTTTCATTGATGCTTTTTTAATAGAAATTTAGAATTAGGAATATCGATGAAGTTTTCAGTTATAATTTTATATACAGTTTCATGTATTGTGTTGGTTTCTGCTATGAAAATTGCACAATTAAAAAATCGAGGAAAAATATTGAAAGTATCAAGAAACGTGTGGAATTTGAAGTATTTAGAAAATTGTTATTATTTCGCGAGACAGAAATTCGACTTGGAATAAGAATTGAAGAACTTATACGAATATTAATCTCTGTTTAAAAAATGTACAACTGCAAGTTGGTTGATTATACAAATATTGCAATGTTCTAGAGACGATTATTTTAAAGATTCATAATATACGTCATTCCCATCTTGATTCCTTTATTAATTCACTTGCTATTAAAAATATGTGTTACTACATTAATAAAGTATACAATGAATCATAAAATCGTTTGTATCGTAGTTAACAGAAGAAAATATTAGTTTTAAATACAAGATAAAGTCCGAATCGGACACGATGTTCATTTTGTTCGCGTGTTCCCGCGTTATTATCGTTAACGATATTATCATCTTTGCCATTGTTCTGGCAAACGACGCATCCGGATGTTATTTTTAATCATAACCTAGAGAAACGTGACGTATATCGCTTTTATCTTTGCTTACATCCCGCTTTTCACATATTTCACGTCGCGTGATTGCTGCTTCACCTTCTATCGTTTGATATTTATTAAATGTTAAGTAATTCCGGCGTTAATTAAGCCGATTTAACGGACGCTTGTTAACGCTCCTTTTTATTTCAGAGGATTCTACAGTTTTATGTAATGTACACTAACCTAATTAGGTTTCTATGAATTATTTTCATCAGTCTTAACCATAAACTTAAGATATATAAACTTATTGAAACTTCAAGCAGGAAATAAAGTAAAATTTCAATATTAAAATTTCAATTACCTTAATCAAAGTTCCTAACGTTGCTAATGATTTCCAATTTTTCAATCGAATTTATCTAAAAATTTTAGATATATGGTAAAAATCTTCGCATATGTTTAAAATAATACTAAGTGTTTAAAATAAACCTCTTAACAAATACATTTATTATTAAGAGCTGAACATCGATTAAGATTAATCGAAATTATAAAAATTCTCCTCTCATATTTAAAATACTTCCTAATAAATGAATCATTCTATTGACAATTTATACTCAACGACGAATTTTAAAGCAATCACGTGTAATTTCCATATTTAACAACAAACCGAAACTTGCTGACAATTTTTCACACTTGAAAATAACTAAATGGAAAATGAGAAGTCAGAAACTAGAAAACAACATCAAATGGAAACTTCCGTACAATTTGTGAATGAAAAAAACTATCGATTCGAATGCTGTGACTAGAAATGTGATCAAGTGATTAGAAGAAAGTCAGGATCACATATCAGGGACTCGTGTACGCGACGTTTCCACGGCAACAATAGCGAAAGTGGCTTCTCGATACAGCACCGTCTAGGCGCACGGCGTCACGGCGTCGTCGCACGCGACTCTTCAATGTCGTTAATTTTATCGATCACTCGATAACGACTACAAATTCCCCATAAAACGTCTATTCTCCGTTTCATTCATTTCTCTATATCCGTTGCCATTTCCAATCAACCGATCGTTACAGTATCACTTACAGTTTCAAAATAACTTCGATGATCTTCATGTCGCTAGAAGGAGAATCTTCTTCGCGTGACTTGTAATTCAAAAAATTAAACACTCTGTATTAATACTGTAATAATAAAATTAACACTGTGTATATTATTATACGTGTTGGTTTATTTAAGAGACGAGTGATAAAACTGTAATAGTCAGTGTATATTAAAATTATTTTAAGTACAAGTACAGAGATAGCGCGTGCCTCGATGCTACTGTTCAACTCTGTTACTTTGTTATTCGAATGTCTGACTCGCTATAAACATTCGCTACAATGACTGTCTTAGAGAGCACGTTCGTCTATTTGTATCGACCAGTGGTATTTTAAAAAGTTCAAATACAACTCCGATTGACGATTACAAACAACGACGATAATATTTTGTCCGGAATTTGTTTGAAACTAGCAAACCAAAACAACGTTGCCACTCCAAGACACAACAATACGAGTCTTTCCCGATTTAAATCTTCTGTTGACTCATGTTGCGCTACAAGCCCAATGACAAGATATTTATTGCAAGCGTACTCTTAATGGAAAAATTAGTATACAATGTATACAACAGTAGTCTTAAACATACAATTAATGCTCAAGATAGTCTCATTAAATATCGTGGGTCATTAATATAACGGATGATCAAATACTTTGCTGATTGTTGCGATGTGTATGTTCCAATAAATATCTTGCAACTCCTATATTTTCACATTCGTCTGAGATTCTATCATCGACAAACGCGATAGCCACGTCTCGTAATGGAGCTAATGAGATTTCAAAACGATCCGTGTATTATACAGATAGAAAGTTTCTAATAGCAATGTTCGAATAGTTTCGCGAGCCACCGTATGTATAGCAGAATGTTGTAACGTGAAATTTATTTTTGAAACTTACTGCACATATAACAGCACTAATTATCACATACATATAAGGAGGTACTTATTATACAGGGTGAGTCAGAACATGTGTAAAGTACGGCTGATTCAGCACACTAAAATAAGAAGCAAAGTTCATACCTGTAAACATATGTCCGATATGACCTTGTTTTTGAGGTGCAGTCTATTTTGCGCTGTTGGACGTCACTTAAATCAACCGTTTCAAACGATGGCAAATGGAAAGATCCTGTTGGCCTTGTTTCCTCACCAGCTCATCCTCCGGACCTAAAACCATTCGATTATTAGTTATAAGGGCGTTTAGAGTCTCTTGTTTATAAAACGTCAGTCGACAGCGTTGAAATTCTTCGTTAACGCGACGGTCAAAGTTGCTGACAAATCCGTGTAAGTTGTTCGAGCGAGTTGGACAATTTATGACGCGATGCATTCACGCTTTTATCGAAACTGCATCTGGTCACTTGAAGCAATTTCTCCGGAGGTAGATAAACAACAGTTGCAACACAAAACAATCTGTTACTGGAAAACAAGGTCATATGAACTTTTCGATCAACGTTCTCATTCAGCCCGTATAATCGCAAATCTGTCTGTCCTTAAAATTTGTAATTAAATTCCATTCTGTCGAAGAGATGCAAGTGTCTGAATATTTCTCGGCATTGGCATGTATGCGTAATACGAATTTCGATTCCTATCTCGATCTCGATATCCATCTGCTTTACCATTAAATCGTTCGATCGTGCACGCGAAGCATGTAGCGGAATAAATAAAACGAACGAAGCAAAAGAACCGAAAGAGAGGTAAGATTGAAACGTTTGGGCGGAACGATAAATGACGAAAGTTCGAATCGCAACGAGGTTTCGCGCCGATTAAAAGATCGATCTTTATTAAACAGTCCAGGTGTCCATTTGACGATCGATTGATCCTTGAATTAATAAATCGTTGCAACGGTATAATGTTTGCTTGGTCGCGATAAATGGACCGTGTCAATCAACGTGTCGAGTCGTTAACGCGATTATTCACGCCGCGCCAACCGCTGCTCCTTGAGCTTTCGATCGAGAGCGATTAATGACGGCCGAAGCTTCATCGTGTCTTTGCTTATTTTGCGGCGCGCCATCGGCCATGCGAATTTATGGTTTCAGCTGCACGCATTTGCACGCGATCCGAAAGATCCGAGGCACGACGCTTTACTTTACGAACTTTTCGCGCGATGGCGTTCTCGGATGAATCTTTTGGCATTGACTTGGCATTAGAGTTCATTATTTTTAGATTAGCACATAAAGGATTGTACATACAGGAAATGTCAGATAACGTTCTCTTCTATCTTGAGCTGAATTTTATATTGAATTTGCGTTTGGCGTATGAAATATGAAACTATGAAGGATTTTGCTGCAATAATGAAATAATAAAAATGATGAAATAGAAATAAAGATGCGGTTCAAACAAAAATTCCCTCATTCTAAAAAAAAAGTTCTTCAAAACGTTACCATGCTTCTTGTACAAATATCGTACGCACACTTTCAGTGAAATTTAAGCTTCCACATGCAGCGAATAGTTCTCGACCGTTTGTTTATGTTTTGTAAAAGTCACGTTTATATCTACTTGACAAATTTATCAAAAATAACTAGTATATTTAGAGACATCTTCAAAAACCATGATCCATCTTTGTCATCTTGTGTCTTTTGAAAGGTTCAATGCACAATTTATAATCAATTTTATAACAGCATCGCTAAAAATAAATATCAGACGCAAACAGTATTTACTCAACTACGAAGTATCATCGAATTTTTAAAATTGTTTTCCTCGAAAACGCTAAAAGTGGACGTACTATATCGGTGCCGCAAGCTATCGATATTGAAGGAAAACAACTGACCGATTGAAAAACGGAGAATCATCAGCATGGTAAACAACGAATTAACATGGTATCGCTTTGAGAGGAAATGGAGCGATAGTGCTCGAGTGGCAAAAGGGTCGCAGAGGGTTGGAACCGGGCGAGGAACGCGAATCGTGGCGGGTGCTCGGGATCACCGGCGTGCAGAGTCGTAAAACACGTGCGAGCGTGGTTCGCGGTGCCGACCACGTAGGTGGGGAACATATGGGGAACCGTGGCTAAATATAGAGAGCGCTTTTATGGCGTGCGGTCGTGCCTCTGGGATCCACGGACGATCCACGAACCCCGATGCCCTTTATCCGATCCGACCGTGTGCCTCTCTCATTAGGGCAGCGTCACGTTATCGAACGGATCGCCATGATTTCGCCAACCCAACATTCGTGAAATCGTGTAGAAACCATGGTCATGGAGAAACGCTCGATTTAGGGAAAAATTTGTCGAGTGGAAGAGCACGTCTTTCGTCTCGTTTGATTAATCTTCGTTGTTTGCTGATTGGTTTCGTCACACGGAGATGGTAAGTTTCAGTGAAATTTTGAAGTTTTTCGTTTCTGAAATTGTTTCTTTATTTAAGCCTAACGTAGGTTCTCAGTTATTAATTGAATAGATTTAAATAAATAAGCAGATATTTATTAAGTCTTAACGTGACATAGATAGCGAGGAATTTGTTGCGTACCTGTAAATTGTGTACGTTCAGACACAGGTTTTATAAAATTGTAAAATTGCGAGCTTTAGTTTGTCAGGTTTTGTTTCTTTAGCTTTGCTTCTCTTAGAAATTTACTACGCTTGAGAATTATATTTTGAGTTCTCATCATGATTAGGGTCAGGGGCGTGAAACGATTCCTCATTTGAACTACACATGGTTGCTATGCAATGGAGAAGACATTGACTAGTGCAAATACGACTACTACAGAATTTGACGAGTAACCGCGGTACTCAGATACTCGAGAAGCTAACGACAATGATCCTAGGTCCAACAACGAATCCGTGGTCAACGGGTTAGTAGGCTTATTCCTTCGTCGAAGTCTAAGTGGAGATAGCAAGACATTAGTTAACTAGTCCAAGAGCTCGTACACCAGCGGGAGTGACTTTCCGTCACGGTGACGCTGTCGAGGAAAACTATGATGGGGTGTGTCTAAGAGCACGAAATCCTCGGATTCGTGGAGAGATGTCTTCATTCGGGAAGCGAGGGAAATTGACGCTGCTGTTAATTGAGTAATTTGGGACAAAGACTGCTTGTCCGTTTGAAGAACCTTAATTAGCAAAATCCTAAGGTTTATAGCGGGTCCTCGGGCTAACTGAACTTGTGCTGTGGTAATTATGGAAGGAACCGTTGGAATGTTTACTGTCGAGTACCTCTACGGATATTTCTTTTAATGAGGGCTATATTATTACTCCATACCGTTGTTAGACGGAACGTTCGTTCCGTTGACCGCGGCTACGTTTGGCGACTGATTGTCGCCTTGAGCCCAAGCTCATTGTCACAAATCACAAATAAGTACAATTGGGCAGAACGACGGTAAATTGTTTAATTACAGCTGTAGACTTTAATTGCAATTTTACGGATTTTCCCGAAGTTCCAGAGAGGAAGCTCCGGTGTCCTTTCCTGTATTTAGATTTGTATTAGGTTTTATACGATTAGGTTTACGTTCTTTTAATCGATCTTTATAATTCAGCGTGGCAGCGTACTTTTCGAGAGATCATAGGTCTGCTAAACTTTTCCAAATTCTATTGAAATTCAACTTTCTCAATAATAAATAATAAATAATAAAATAATAAATAATTCAAGCTTGAATCAGCTTCCGAATTATGCGAGCGTGAAACACGAATTGTATCGTTCGTTTCAATGGATATCGATCAGTTCCGTGATTAGGGTTGTGGATGTAGAAACTTGTAGTTTTAGTTTGTTCTTTATTTTCGGTTCTTCTAGAAATTCGTTCCAGAAACTTATTATTAAATTTACACAAACAAAGAATCTAAAACTACAATCATCCTGATCGTACGAGCTACAACTCGCTTCTCGCTCTTAGAAGTTACGATCGAAACAAAAACAGACTGTGTCTGCTTCAACCCTTCGTTCGTTCGTTGGTGAAAAATTTGTCGAAGAAACGGAAAATAGACAAGAACATCGTGTGTATCAGAGCCGTCTGTCTCGAATACGAAACAGAAGCTTGTCTCAATTTAATTGGAATGGTGGCTAGACGAACGTCAACGTCATCGTTCGTCAAGGTTCACGGACGGCCGATGAGTGCAGTCTTTGTCCGCTTACGGATCACAATAAAGCTTCCGACCATGAGTACGATTCGCTTGACTGGCGGTGGAAGACGAGGAAACAACGACCGAGGAAGTACACTAAGCGGGGAGTTCAAGGACAGCAAAGGAGTTTCTCTTGCAAATGGATCCTCCTTCTTATTGAAAAACGTCCTAAAGAATAGCAACTCCGAAACCCTTTTCGTCTCCAATGGCGGAGATCGAGACTGAGGAGAGACTTGGCGTCTTTGAAGGTTCATTTGTAGACTACGGGTTTTTATAGGAAGTTTCAAAGTGCAACATTACATAGAATGGGCATAATGTGAAAAGATATATAACATATTCAAGGTAGGTATAATGTTTTTTATAACACTTGGATGGTAAAACAATTTTCTATCGCGTCTGTCTTTTTCGATTGTACATATTTTTCGACAAATATGGATTTGCATAAGAATCCACAGTCTAGTCATTTGCATCTTTGAAACTGTTGATTCGTTTGTGTTACGTGATAATACGGTGACGATATATATCGATATGCTGGTTATTAAATACGTAATAACGGAATGTTATCGAGAAGAAGATCGTTTTCTAGAAATTCCTAGAGTCCCAAAAGTATTTCAAGAGGATGAAATATTATACGGGAATGTATGAGGATTAATCATTTGTAATGAATTTGAAAATGACATTTCTCATCGCTCATATGGGTGTCTGGTAATTAATTTGTCGACCAACCTGTAATATAAACGGATCTATCAATTACGCGGTGAATAATTGGCGAACGCAAGTGAATACGACGTATCAAACGCAATGCTGTATTTTAACGTGGAAAAATCGTTTAAATTGTGAAATTTCGCGCTAATGACGATGTAATTATGCATCTTGGCCGTAGCATTTCATTTCCGGTTTCTTGCAATCAATTTACATTACCGATATCTGTATTTTTAGCAATTTAGCCATAACAAAGCTGTGCAATTTAAAGAAATTGATATATTATATTTATAACATCGCGATTAAAGCGTGGATATTCATGCAAGTTCATATTTTTCTGAGTACAATTCCAAAAACCGGGCCTAGACGGAAATGTGTTCTACCAAATACCATAAGAAACATTACACTCTATACATATCACATTACATGTATGTTGCACATTTTTATCTTCAAATTATCCAGAAACACGTAAAAATCCGCGGTTTAATTATGATAAACTATCACTCGTTCCTTAATAGTTTAGACATCGTTTAACGATCTATGCTCGTCGTAGATTGCGTCGCGTCGTCCAATTTTCCCGCAAAATGAAAACTCGTCCGTTAGCTTCTTCCTCCTCCTTGTATCCCAACTATAAAGAAACGAAAACTCGAGAGCAGAGACGCGTTTCTCTCTTGCACTGCCGTCGCTGCGCGCGGAGGGAGATGCCGGAGCGAGATAAGCGACGCGCCTGCTTTCCAATTCGCAACGGATGATCGCGCGGCAGAAGTGCGTGAGAGGTAACGTGGGCGGGTGGAACTTATTGCGGTGGGTGGGCCAGGCAGCGAGCGTGCGACAGAGACCGCCAACGGAACCCGTTTCTCCTCTATCCTCGTGTGCACTGGCTCGTGAAGCCGACAAAGACAAACCCAGACAGAGAACGAATCCATTAAACAAGCACCAACATCGCTGAATCGATTCGTCGAACGAAGAGGGAATACGTAAGAAAAAGGGGAAGACTTATTGCAGAAAGTGAGACAAGGATAGACATATGTATAGAACGAACAAGAAACGAAGATGGGAGATATTCGGAGCGGGAGAGCGAGAAAAGGACAAACACAGAAGCATTAGAGAACGGATAAAGATAGAAGATATTCGGAGCGGGAGAGCGAGAGAAGGATAAACGTACGTGGAAGCGTCAAAGGAC
This sequence comes from Bombus impatiens, assembly GCF_000188095.3. Lineage (NCBI taxonomy): Eukaryota > Metazoa > Arthropoda > Insecta > Hymenoptera > Apidae > Bombus > Bombus impatiens. The sequence continues at coordinate 158,392 of NT_176944.1, forward strand.
AGATAAAGATAGAAGATAGATGGAGCGGGAGAGCGCCGGGGCTGCAAAAAAATGTGCGTGACGCGAGTCAAGAACGACAGAGATAGGGGGAACAGAGTTGTTCCGTGGAACCAAAGAGGGACAGATATACAATGTGAAAGAAGAGGAAGAAAGATAGAGATAGCGATATACGATACTGAGAGGGAACGACGAAAGCGGAGAAAAAACTGTGCACGCAAGCCTGTCGGAGGAGGAGCGACGTATATACTGAACAAGGAGAGACGATTAGACGAGGATAGTCTTATAAGTAGCATGTTAGAGCGACAAAGAAAGGGAGCGACTAGCGTTTGAATGGAACAGAGAACATGAATTGAAGAAAAAAAGAGACTGTCTAGTATGAAATAAAGGGAGATGGAGCATATAAAGAGCGACTAGTGGAACGAAGAAAAGAGAGTTATATGCTACTGGATAGGGAAGAGTATCATTGAGAGAAAGATAGTCGATATGGGTGGCAGATTGTTTGACAGAGACTGGAACTTTGAGTGGAACGTATGGAACATGAGAATGAAGATATTATGAACGTGATGAGGACGAGGATGGAAGATAGTAGATACGACGGTAGTGTACAGGGCACTGGGCACTGTAGTGTCGAGTATGTATTGGCTGTGAGTTCGTGGGAGAGAAAAAGATGGGGATATTCTGTCGTTGTTTCGTATGAAGACTACAGTAGAAGAACGCAAGTTAAATCTGTTCTTTACAGAGAAACGATTTTAAAATTCAGGGTGCTGTCTATCAATCCCATGTTATCAAAGTTGATCTTTTATTTCTTGCTGGAGCTGTTAATTCGTTCCTTCGTACTTTTCAAAACTGACAAAATATTGCTTGCCTTAATGATTATACCTCTAGTTTTCACAAAACTTCGTCAATTTACCAATTGTTTTTAGAAGACTTACTCCTTTTGACCTTAACAGATTGTTTTCTTTCTTAGATAAATCATACTGAAGTACTTGTTTCGTACTCGTAAATATCGACCTAAATACTCAAAATAAGGATTATGAATCGAGCGCGACAAGGTTGGGCGGGTTCTACTTTTATCAAAGCTTAATTTTAATGCTGACTTTATCTCCAAATTACGAGATCGTAGATTGCTGGATATAAATCGCGTGTAATATCTCAATGTTTTACTTCACACAATATTAAAGTGCCTACGTACTACTTATGTAGGTACTTGTGGAAAATGTCATAAAGCAAAAGGTTAGAGAGTAGGGTCACGCGGAGGTTAATATATAGGTAACTACGCTACATGTACATAGATTAAATAAAATTGCTATTATAACCTTCACCTGGGGAGAGGGTTAATAAAGCTAAAAAAAAATCTCCGAATATTTAGCAACGCTTAATTTGTTAAAATAAGCTATAGAAATTACAATGTAAGCTCCTCGATTCTTTCTTCGAATTATTCTTCATTGTTTAATGTTGAAGTTTAAGCGAAGAGTTATTCGAAGAGTCGTGTAGTACTTGCGCATATTCCATACTATGAGTTAAACAGGTTTGGTATCTTTTTACAAATGATATTACCTAGTCCTTTCAAGGTAATTGCACGGAGACGTCAATTACAAAAATTAACTGGATAATTTTCCCACGATTGTATTTACCGATGGGGAGACGCGAGTGTGCAAATTGGCCCGGGATAATGGCGACAACGTGACGCAGGCATCCGGCCAAAGAAACCGGCCCAATGTTAACCAACTTCATGAAATGAAGTTAAACTATGTTAATAGTCGTTAGTTTAATGAACAATTTTCGTAATTCGCGTCTGTTTTACAAACTTGTAAATCCATTTTTCAAGTTTCTGTCTCGACTGAGATAACGAGGATCGTTAGACTAAAAAAATCGTGAACGATCCGGCTCCGATTTGGACGTAACGATCGATTTTATTTTATGTATAGTCGTTTTTTCCAATGAGAATGGCTGATAGAACAACATTTTTATGCATTTTTTTTAAATTCTTCGTTGACTAAAATTTTCTTTTAACATATTAGGGAGCATTCAATTTTTATTAACAACATTTTCTTTTTTTTTTTGCCTCTTGAGGGATCTAAGAAAAGGGACAAAAGGACTTTGGAGGCTGATTTTATCCTTTTAAACTTGAGTTTCCGCAGCTAAAAAAACATGTATCTGCTATATTTGGCTGTTCTTTAAACCTACAAAGTTTTATCCAAATCGGATCGTTCGCGAACGTTCCTTGTTAATTTATTAATGAAAATTAATATCAGGGAATATATCTTCATTCTGCTTAAGGATATAGATACATAATTTCATTCTATGAATTATTAGTGTGCCATTATGCTAGCATTGCGTGCGAAGTTTCAACTTTTCGCAAACGTTGCTTTGAATATTTTGCAATCCAATTTTAATTTTTAATTACACATTAAGTCTCTTAGTTATAATTTTATTTCTACTAATTGCTTTTAATTTTAATTGAAAATCTTATGATCTTTGCGAGCAACACGGTCGAATGATTAGGCAATGAAAAAATCAATTAAGGGAACTTTATTTATTGTCGCTGAAACTTAAGAAACGGATAGGTCTTTGCTAAAAAAGATTAAGAAAACTTTGATTTGGTTAGACAAGCATATTTCTAAGCTTTTGGAAATTTTTTACGCCTTTTGCGAGCAACACTACAATTACATAATTTGGTAAGAAAAGAATTAATTAAGGAAGTTCTTTGCCACTTTTTCAATACTCCATCGAATCTATAATTTATGAAACAATAGAGAAATTCGTTTAAACCTTCGTCAGTTTCAGCGCGCTCTTGGTAGTAAAAATATCGCATGTTTTCGCTGACGAAGCATGTTTCTGCGAGCCGACGCGCAATTTTTAACTATGTTTGCTCGTCTAGATTCGCGTCCTGATATTTTCCTCGAACTAACGAACTTTCGTTTGGGAAACTCGCGTCGCGATGCCGCGCTTTTCAATCCGCTTAACGTGGTTTCATTTATGCAAAAGTGACGGCGCGCACGTTGAAGATTGTTCGGCTCCCTCGGGGCTAAATCCGATCTGTTTACGCAATCGTGACTTCCAGACGACTACAAATTGCCACGTAAATGTATTACCGAACGATCTCGTTAATTTCTACAAGTGTTTCTGTCGTCTTTATCGTTTCGTATCAATTCTACGCTCACTGTAAGACACATACCATTAACAAACAAACAGTACTTCTTAACATTACGTGTACGAAGAAATATTACAATGTTGCGAAGACTAAGACATTTACAAAAATCTGATAAATTTCAATGAGCATTATATCATTATGATTGTTATAAATTACTATTTCGTTCGAGATCCTAAATTATAAATAAAACTGATATATTTAAGACTAGAATCTGCCTGCAATATGTGCTCAAATGTTCTATATATAAATCAATGTATATATTTATATTTATATTTCAAATGATATTAATTAAAATAAATAAATCTATAAAATTGTGATTTTCTAAATAATAATATGTAATGATATGTGACGAGTTTGATGATTCTAATGTCAGTATCATAATAATATTCGCCATAATATTAATGGATAAACAAAAATTAATTTCTTTAGCATTTGTAGGTATTTATCACTTTTCTCGATGACTATATTATCGTAACCAGTCGCAAGATTCGTGATTTTTTCAAAAATTTTTAGCACAATTTTGTATCTTCTATCGTAACTTTTTCTTTTGGTAAATATAAAAAGATACGATTATAATACGATAATACACATGATAATGGGAAGAAGAAAAAGCATTGGAGTACAATTGGCGGCTACAAACAAACTGGTCGGCTGAACGGTCGATTGATGAGAAATTTTAGTGAACCGTTTTGTATGAACGCAAACATTTGGTCGGCTAGTTTCGTCGACCATCGACTAGTCTACTTGATCAATTTTAGTCGACAGATTTAGTCGACCCGGCAGTAGCCGTCTTAACGGACACTTTGTTTGGATAACAGAACGTTCAAATAACAAAGTACCTATTCGGATAATAGAGTATTTTTGAAAAAAATAATAGACCTATTTTCTTCTTGTGCTGTTTGAAACGTAAAATGTAAAATACGAAAGGTAGAGAAGAAAATGTTCAACGTGGAATTGATGTCAAAAATAGAAAAGAAATATATTAAGCCTATTTGTTTTCTCGAACCGTTCAAAATGTAAAATATCGAATTAATGTTGAAGATATTCCTTAACCTCTGCATATTTTTGAACAAGTAATAAACCTATTGTCTTCTTTCGCATTGTTCGAAATGTAATACATAAAATACGAAACGTAAAAAAATACGAAATTTTCAACATTGTATTAATGTTAAAAATATTCCTTAACCTCTGTACCTGGTTAAAAGAGTTAAGGTCTAAGTAAACTTATAAAAGGAAAAATTCATCCCTTTATGCTTTACGGACTGAAACAGTGAACCCTCGCCCTAAAAAAGCTTATTTCAGTAAGCAAAACAACCCTTCGTCACCTCGCCCCACACTGAAGCCATATTGCTATAATTTGCCCTCATAAATGGCGAAACTCTTTGCGAATGTCATAATCGACAAGGGATGTTGCGTATTCGTTTATCAAGTATTCAGCCCCTTGCGAATTCCCTCGAATCGAATTACGAGCTTACAAATCTGCTCCCATTCACTGACTAACGGTGCTTTCTCTCTTAACAGAGATCTGATGTGACGTCGTTGAACAATCTGGTGGGCCGTGTAAAGGGGCAAAATGAGGGGTGGCAGTGGTGACGTCCCTCCCATGGTCACCGTCCCCGCCTCCGCGTCTCTTAACGTGAGTATACCGTACATTTTTTCCTATCAACTAAAAGCTTGGAATTAATATCCGTTTCACGGAACCTAAGAATTTGAAAGGATGTCAACTTAGAATTTCTTTGCCTTGCAACATTATTTCACAAAAAATCTATAGAAGTAAAGAAAATTCTGACTGCTGCCTGTAACATTAATTTCAAACTAACGAGATTTAATAAACAAATTTCTTGTAAATTTATAAAGATAGTACAATTTTACGCGGTACTTAATGTACATATACAAAAAGACAAAGAAACATTTACCTACTCGATCAATTCTAGAAACTCATGATGGATCCTGATAATTATGGACAATAGGAAAGACGTTGCTCGGTATAAGTTTAATCAGAGACTATAGTTGCATGGCTAATCACATAGTTACACGAATTACGATTGGCGCGTGGCGGTGCGGTTCTCATGTGTACAAGGCCGCCATACATAAAATAATCGATATACGTATGATTAATATTAGGTCGTCCGAAAAGTGTCTTTCTCTTATAGACCCGTCTTTTACAACGATGCATCTTTATACAAACATGCTGTCGAACGTTGTGATCTTTATTTTGATGGAACAAAATGGATCATACGTAATTCGATAAAATAATATAAAATAGAAAATGATGCGCATTCATTATTTCCTTATAAAACGAAAGAAACTTTTCAGGCGATCTAATATTATCGAAAATTTGGATCGTTACTTTTCAAATAACTGTCTTAAAAAATTACGGAAGCCAGAAAAATAAAGATACCACTCCACCTGGATCATCTTGATCCTCAGACACGCTTCTCCTATAAAAAACAAACTTCGAAAGGATCAAAGTTTCTCTTCGACAACTCCTTATAAGTACACCTCAGCCATCATTCACCTTGGTAATACACAATCTGCGTAATGTCTTGTCATCACGAGACGACCAAATCCCTGGAGGATTTTTCAAAGTGTCGCGAGCCCGTTTCCCGCGGGATGATTTCGTAAGCCAATTACCGCGGGCGAGTTTATCGTCACCGCGGAACCGGGCCGTCGTTGAGCAACGCGAAAACCGGTGCTGCAAGTATTCCGCTCGACAGTCGTGTACGTAGGCCTCCATCGATCCTCTCTGGATCGAACAGACGATCGATTCGATCGTGGATAGCCCGCGCGATAACGAGGGTTTCATCCGAACGGAAGGAACATGCTCCTTTTCCCCTTTTTGCTTTTCGATGACACGAACTGCGTCCCCTTTTTCCTTCTTTTTGGATTCTTAAGAGGATTGCAACATCCTCGCAGACATCGCGATGGAAAATGTTTTCGAGATTATTTTTCGTTGGGATTAACGATGAAGCGAGGATTTGAAAATAGTAGGATGGAATTTCAAATGTGCACTTTTTGTAATAATGAGGTTATTAACGTGCTATCAACGGAGTCGACGTTTTTAATCTTCGACGTTGAGGTCGAGAGACATTTTGACATACACCGGCGTACACAAGTATTAGGACGTCAACTGCTATTTAATACAAGTCGTACGCTTTTCACTGTTTTTATCTTCTAAGTATTTTATTGTAAATCAATAGTTTCATTTATACTATTCGCGTAAAATGCCAAATACAGTAAGATTTGTTAGAGTTGTTCAATAGATATAACGAGTAGGCGTTGTAACATTTATGGCTGCAGTGCAGGTATCGGCAAAAATTTGTCAGAAGTGGAATAAAATATCTTTCAGAGTACAATGAGTTAATGGACTGCGAATGTTTACGCAAATTCATATTTGTACCGACGTAAGGGAGAAGCTGGAACCTGAATAGAAAATCACTTTCAGTTGTTAAATATTGTGAAGCATACTATACTTTGCGTACGTTACACATTTGTGTATGTATAAATGTTACTTTTATCTTGTATACCACCATTCAAGAGTATTTAGCTACTTGTTTATTTTTGATAAGATATATTTCAATTAGAAAACTACTGTCAAATCAAACTGCGATAATTTGCTTCTAGTACAATACATAGTATCTGTATCATAATTCGATTAAATTCATTTTCGGAAGTCATTAAGCGACAATAAAACTGATGTTCGTAATTGTTCTACCTTACAGAACTACTTTGTCAGTTTAGTTCAAATTAAGAAGAATATTCTATATAGCTAGGAAGATTCCTGATGTTAATACAACTAGCGATATTTAAGTGGTAAATTTATATACCATTATATATAATAAACACTAAAACAAATTATTTCTGTGATTTTTGATACGTAGGCAATACATATCTATATCTTGTTGATTGCATAAAAAGGCAGCAAGTGTTGCTTTCAGTTATTAATTTACCATTCATTCGTACAATTTGGTAAAATTTGCATGTTGTTACTATAAATCGACCAAAATCACCGAATACTAACATGTAGTATATACTTCTGTATATATAGACGTTACTTTCATCTCATATATTTTTGTACATGTAGCTACTATTAAATTGTCCAAAAAATGTCTTTCTTTTACAGACACGTCTTTTACAACGACGCATCTTTATACAAACATGAAACCTAATCTGTCGAACGTTGTGATCTTTATTTTGAAAATATGCATCTGTTATTTCTTTATAAAACGAAAGAAACTTTTCAGACGACCTAATACTTTCATCTCATACATTTTTATACATGTAGATACTACTTTTATCTCATATATTTTGTTATATCGACGTAATTGTCTATAGGTCACTGAACGCTAGTCTATTTTGCGCAAAATGATTATTAGCACGTGCAATACTTTTGACATTATGTAATTTCAACATTCAACGCGAATGCTAACTTTATTTCATAATACACAGCATATATTCATAGATGATATTTCATAGTATAAAATGTATATTTTAATTCGACTAAGTATCTTACAGATAAGCAATAGAATCAAAGCAGGAAGTCGTTATCTACATTCTAACGATCGTTTAGCTCGAACCGAGCAAGTATCCGCTGAATTATGAACAAGAATTTTATAATTTTTGCCACGTAGAAAAAGAAAGGAAAGAAAAAGCGAAGTATGACAGAATAAACGAGCCATAACGATTTAAAAATGCGAACAGCTATCGGTTATTTACTTGCCGCAAACTTAGTAAAAATTCATTAACAGAAGCACGTGGCTTGGCATAGAAATACACGCACCAACACGCGAGTTCGTAATGCTTCGCCCTCCATTTCTTTTCGGCCAGCAGACCGCCCTGTGTCGAGCCGTGTCGGGACTTAGGGGTAGTCCCACCCTTAGCCACGGCTCACAACGTTCGTGCCCCATGAATTTATCATGTTGCTCCTGATAGAAGCCAGCTACCGATTAGGTAGGCTGCATAAAGCGAGAAATTAGCATTCTCGAGGGAGAACCGAGTAGGATCGTGACGCGCCAAGCGTTTAGGAACGGAAGCGCCACGATTGGATTAAATTATTGCAGCCTCCAGCGTGATTGATCACTACCGTTCTCCTTGGGACGATGAATTGATTAAAATCAATTTTAATCTTGTCTCTAAACTTGCTTTTATGCTGTTCGATAATCTTCTAAATGATTTCTTTCTGCTACGAACTTGCACGTTTCAAATGCTGCTTTATTCGTTACAGCCAGGCTAATTGGACATATTTTTGAACTATATAGACTAACTGTAGGATAAAAGTCAGGTGTCAAAAGAATCAAAGTGACAAAAAGGAGGAAGACAACCTTTGGTTCTCGCATTTTAAGAACTTTTCGCACTGTTATATATAGTAGAATTTCTGTGAGAAATTAGGAATTGGATATTTTCATGGTTTTCATCCTTCTAGTATTAATAGTAGTAGATAGGTATAGTAATTTTAACGCACAGCAAGTAAAATAATTTTTCAATGTTATACAGTTTCCTTTTCTTAAAATTAGATTATCATAGAGTTGTGATATAAATATTCCCTGTAAAGAACATGGAATTTTTTATTTGTTAGAATTCTCGCGCTAGTTTCTGCTATCTTGTAATTTATATTTAGCGATAACTCGTCGAAGCTAACGTTGAAGCTGGAATTAAAATCATAATTCCGATATCGTAAGCCATGGGTTAATAAACGAGTCCATTTAATCGAAACAATATTATTTATTGCACGTTCGTTCGACCAATTACCGCGTTAACCAACACCGTACCGATTTATTTCATTCTCATTCCATCTCGTTCCACTCACTGTGACGTTTTAATAAGTAAAATCTCGAAATACGGTTGTGGAAACAACAAGATGTATCGTCGAGAAATGACGATTCGTGGAGACACGTATCCGACAGGGTTTCGTTTCTCGACCACGCCACGGAAATTAAATTTTCTGCAAGTAGATCGACAGACGACGAATGAAAAACTTGTCGCAAAGTAAGCAAGTTCTCGGGAAATCGTCTCTGTGCGATCATATCTATTCGATTGAGATTTATCGACGACTAACGAACGTTCGTATAACCAATAACTAAGCAAACTGGTTTACTGATAGCAACTATGCGAACGTTTTTGCATCGGAATGTTTAAACACGCAAGTGCGAAGTTTGATATTAGTGTAAAACCAGTAGTTTCGCCAACCAGTAGTTGGAACGCGTAATAGTGGCAACTAAGAGCAGCGATAATATAGTATTCATACAGAATATAAAACAGCGTAAATTGTAGTATCGAGTAGAAATAATGATAACTCCTAAATATTACTATTACTACGAGTTAAATATATACTTGATAATATATAGAAATAATGCTGCATAAGAACCGAATAAAATTGTAGCACGTTGAAGTTACGTTGAATTGAAGCACGTTGAACGAGTGGTTGAAGTTAATAATAGCGTTCTAATGATTATAAAATAAACTATAAAGGTAAAAGATAGTAGCGTTGCATAGAAACTAAAATGTGAGAAATAAAAATATATAAGTTGATGAATGTAATAATAATAAAAAATTCTAATGTAAAATTTCATTTTATTATTCTTTTGCTTTAATAATTATTGAGAATAATAGTAATTTGTAATAGAATTGACCAATTTTGAGCATTGAACGTACTATTATATATCTATAGCTTAGTATTACTATCTACTTAATGATAGCATATACTAACAGTTATTGAAAATAATAAAATTATTACTAATTTTATTATTTTTATTGAAAATAATATTGAAAATAATAAAATTAGTAATAATTTTATTATTATTATATAGCTTGTCAGTAATATTTATCCAATAATAATATTCTTAATTGCATATTATTATACAATTGAATTATGTTATCTCGAATTCACAGTTGCAAATGATTATAAAATGGAACTAAACACGTGTTGTTTTATTGTTCACCACGATGTTCTGAACGTAGAATCGATACGTTTCTATAGCAGAGGACGAGAGTCATGTATGATTTATGGAAGTGTTCTGGTTACCAGGGAGAGGCGTCGAAGAAATCCGATGTAATCTCTCTTTCGCGCTGAACGAGCTTGAAAGTCGCGTATGAATCTTTCAGAGACGTTGTTCACTTTCTTTCCGAGTTTCTTCGGCGAACGAGCAAACTAAGCTCGAACATGTTTCAATATAAATGCTTCATTCGCCATTTTTCACCCTCTACTTATTTCTTTAACGTTTATTTACGAAATCCGCGTAATTTTTTCTTCCTTCTAAATCGTTTTCTATTCGTCGTTACAATGATAGTTTTATACATTTGAAGCGATTCCTCGATCCTTAGGTATCAAATTTTTCATCTTCAAAAGTCTGCTTTGTCCTTAAAGTTGTTTTAATCCATTTGAGCTTCCATATTACTCGTTTCGTTTCATTGAAAATTAAAATGTTATACCCACGGTTCAAGTCAAAACGTTTAAAACACTTTATAGAATATGCGGAGTATCTTATAAATAATTATTATATAAATTTCTACGAGATAGTTTATTAAACGAAAGTTTTATTCCTCCGTCGTGATAATTGATTATTGGGTAAATTTTTGTCTTGCTATTAATGCAACATTTTTTATTCGTTATAAAATATGATAAAGTGATGGTCCCAGCTGTGCTTTTCTCAGCACTACCTTCCTAATTATTCTCTCTAATGAATAATGAAATTCACTGACTCAATGTCCATTTTCCTAGGAAAAGAGGAATTTTAAAGTCTCAGCTGTAAAAGGGCCTGTATAATGTCTATACAGAAAGATTAATATTTAACGTTTATAACAGTTAATAAATACTAACGATAAAATAAGGTTCAAAAATTTGTCGCTTAAAAAATCTTATACGAATTGACGTACGAAATAAAACGTTCAAAATCTCCAAACAACAATTTACCAGAACTCGTTCATTTATAAATAACTAATCATCGATAGACCTCGCATTTTTCTGCATTTAGAGGAACTTTGGAAGTGCAAAATTGCACAAAATGCAGATAATATGAAAAAATACTTTGAAATATCTCTCAGCATAGTGTTTTCTATAGTACTTGGCAAGTAGAACAATTTTCCACCAAGGTGCTACCTTTTAAACTGCATTCTCAAAAATATGAACTTGCATAAAGATTCGTAGTCTCGTTAATCACTGGACTGGACTGAAAATGTGTTTCATTAATTAAAAAAATAGAATTGATGTACCTACTAGATATTTCAGGAAGCTCCTGGATTAATTTTTTATTATCTTTGGCATACCATGCGCGTCCTGCGTAAATTTGACCTTTCTAATTTCCCGTAAACGCATAAAAATCCACGTCCATCTGTTAATCCATTGATCGTGCAGAATTCCATTCACATGTCGACTTTGTTTCTTCACCTCATTCTCGCAGCTTCGGTTTCATCAGCAGTCATCATTAGCGATCGTAGCGAGTACCACTATCGCTTGGCGTTTCGCTAATTGGCATCTGAAGAGATCGCAAGGCCGCGTCGCGTACCGATGGAGATGTCGACCGATCGAAGGACAGTTATTTCAACGGCCAGACGCAGCAACGTGGTTGCGTGCGTGCTTCTACGAACTGGTTTTCTCGGTAGCTTTGATAATGCGACAGCCGTGCCTCGTTTTGCTGAGAATTATCGCGGCCCTCTCTGTACCACGAGCGTTTCTTCGCCATATACGCCGCCCCGGCACTGGCCGCGTCCTTCGGATTATAATAAAATATTAAGCGACCGGGATCACCGGTGCGGGGAGTCCGTCTTTCCATCGAGAAGCGACGTCCTCGTGAATTGCTCGTGAATTTACTATACCTATGGCGAGGGCTGGGGTGAGATCTGTGTAGGTGGTCGATATTGCCAGTCTGATAGCTGGTTGGCCGTGAGATTTGAATTAAAACATCGTTAACCGGACAGATAACGCGGAAACTAACGCCTGTTCGCCAGCGTCTTTTAGTTTTCGCGAAATGTTTCTCACGTGGGAAATTTTAAATGTGCAATTTCAAATGATGATCATTTTTCAGTAACCTGAGTGTTATTTTCAGTTTCAGCGTTACGGTCAATCACTGAGGTCTTTCTGTGTGATTTTTTTTTTTTTGCTTCAATATTCGTATTGTCTGAATCTCAACCGTATGTCGAAGAACTACCATCTTCCGAATCATTGGTATTATTGTTCGGACAATTGTATAAATTTCATCGAGGATTTCTTCTTCGTTTAAAAATATTGGATCGATAAAGTATCTACTGGTTCGATGAATTAAAGTTTTTGGTCGATTGTAATTCAATTTAGAGTAATTGTTTGAATAATTTCAAGATTAATGGACATTGCGTGAGTAACGTAGATTTGAGCTACTCTTGTGTCCAAAAGTAGAGGATTTTTGTTCATTTGAAACGCAAGATTCTATGAAATAGATTTGTTAAAAAATCCCCTGTAATGCGATATAATTTAACTTTCGCAACGTTATAATACACGCGGTAATTATCAACTTCGTTTTGTAATTAACACATTCATTTGTGGATATCATCGGTGTACTAACAACAAGTACCACACTCGATTATTTTTGCATTTTAATGCAATTTTATCTACTCTGTGAAGAAATGAATATTCATTTCATTATATCTAATTCTTATTCACTTTCAAAGCCTACTATAAATATGCAATGCCGTTAAAAAATTATGAGAAACGATTGACTTACTAATTTGCAATAGCGCAGAAAAACATCAGATTTTCACATTTAAATAACAAAACTGATAAATAGAATTTTATTTGTACAATGAATTGCTTTTACTGCCATCGAATAAAATTAATACTGCGATAAAACATCTATTATTAAAAAGCAAATATCTCTACATCATATCAACAATCTCTTTATTTATTTCGCAAAATTTTATGTCACACACATAGTATAGCATGAAGGGCAAAAGAAAGTGCAAAGGATAAAAAGTACGAAAAACAGCGCAATTATAGAAAAAGAGAGTCATAATCATATAGATATATTATATAGATTGTCATCTTCAACATGGTAACAAATGTTACAATTACTACAATCAGCTTATTGTTAATGCAGCGTAGTTTTCATACAAATTTGCAATATTCTATAAAAATCACATTTACTCGAACAGAGCTCGTATCTAACTTTCGGAGAGTACTATAATTTACATAACAAATTTCCTTTTCTACCACACGATTTTCACCATACAATAAAATTACTACTACGATGAATTGTTAATAATCTGTTATTAAAAATCAGATATCTCTGTATCATCGCCACAATATTTTTATTATCAATCAAACCGAAGAACCGCTCCAAAAAGAAGAACCATATCAATGGTGCCATAATTCATCGCGTGTTCACGTTTCCGGTCGATGTTTCACCCACAGATCATGATGGGCGACGACAGCCTGAGCGACGATGTGTTCGAGGTGGAAGACGATGTCTCCATGGCGGCTTCCAGCGGTTTAACGCCGAGGTCTATGGGCCAACCTTTGACCATGACCCCTTCGCCGACCGGATATCGAGACTACAAGCCCCCAGCGGAAGTATTAGACGATAACTATGGCTACTCGTCCAGAGACTACGATAGTATGAGGAGTAGCTTGAAAAGGACCAAAGAAGAAGATTCCGGAATGGCGCACAAGGTGAGTTCTGTATACTTTTTCAATAACTAGCCGAGATTATAGAATAATTCATGATTTTTAAAGTAATTTCTAAAAATTATCGATATATTTTTTCTGGTATATTTCTTGACATCCTATATGTTTACTTTCTGAGAGGATATGCACGAGGAAAATGGAGTTTAAATCCGGATCGAGTTGTATAGAAACGCGAACCTTCTTCGATATTATGTGGCGAATGGATTCGATGAAAATGGATTTATAGAATTCGTTTGAATGCGTTGGAAATTTGGAGACCTTATGATTAAAATGGATCGAAAGATGAGACATTTGAAAGGATTTCGTGATGGAGATTCCAAGTTGTTTTGAGGTGGTCTCTTTTAAAGGTTTCAAAGTCTCAGTAATACTACGTATTACGATAAAGTTTCCTAGAAATTGAATTATATTACGACGTAATTGGAACTCGATAAGGTTTCTAAAATCCTGATATATTCTCATAATCCGGCGAAATTTCAACCTACGAATAATTGCCTGAATGTATGTTTTATTTGACGAATGAAGTTTCAACCATAATTTTCTTCTTCTTCGCCACAGATACAAAATTTGCCAATAAAATAAATTTCAAAAAATTGTATGTAACACACATAATATACCATGAAGGGGAAAAGAAAGTGCAAAGGATAAACAGTACCAAAAACAGCACAATTTTAAAAAAAGAGAGTTATAATTAATAAGAACAATTAGATTATAAATAACAATATTATAACATGGTACCAAATGTTGCAATTACTACAATTAGATTACTCTGTCCGCCTGTGCATCTATAAGACTTTTCTATAATTAGTATTCAAATACTTTCCTGTACCACTATACATATACAGCACCTTCGTTTTCATGATATTACAACACCGGTGAGAATAAAGGATCAGCGACGACTTCACGAGAATCCATCCTCAAAATAACCGCATTATCTCATAAATCCTTAGGTCCTATTTCGCCTTTTCTGCATTCAATACCCACGAACATACTCTCACTAACATACAACTCTTCTAAAACACGTCTAACACCCTGATCCTCCGATATCCTTACCATTGCTGACTTTTACTTTAAATCTTCTTCCCTAAAACCTGTGTCATGTACATCCGTAGCCAGCTCACATCCTGCACACTCTGTTTCCTTCAAAATCTATTTGCCCGACGTCTCGCCATTACTCGCCGATGCAACATCCAACGTTAAGTACACGTTAGCTCTCGCGTGGATATTCCGAGTATTCCCGGCATGTATCCAGCCGAGGAAAAAAATATTCACCGCAAGAACGTCGTTTGATATTCATTACCGGCTCATTTGCATGATGGATGGGACACAGCGTTTCTCGGATGTAGCAGCAACAAGGTCAGTCATGCCTTCGTACCAAGGTCAAGCTGGCCTCCTCCCCGTGGCAAGCCTGTGGAATAATGATCGGGAATGCCCGAGGATCGCTGGTACGGCCCCCAACACGATCCACTACGTCCTTCCTTCGGCTTCTTCCTTTTCTTTTCGGCTCTGCTCTCGACAGGGAGACCCGTGCCTATCCCTCTTCCATCCTCGATTCGTCTCGTTCTTCTTCGTCGAACCACGACCCCGTTCACCGCCTCTTTCTTCTCAACGTTTTCTTTAACCATTCTTCTATCCCTTTTATGAATATCCTATCTATCTGCGTGTACGTGTTTTGCTTGTCTTGCCTTCTGCCTTTATGCTTGGCTTTTCACACCAATTTCATTTTTTCTTTCGGTTACATCGTTTTATTGTTTAGACGACTTTGTGTGTTTTATACCATTTTTTTTTTTTTTTTTTTTTTTTTTGTGTTTTTTTGTTTTTTTTTTTTTTTTTTTTTTTTTTTTTTTTTTTTTTTTTTTTTTTTTTTTTTTTTTTTTTTTTTTTTTTTTTTTTTTTTTTTTTTTTTTTTTTTTTTTTTTTTTTTTTT